>NC_064566.1:109867500-110037500 GCF_937001465.1 Orcinus orca | reverse complement strand
AACCCGTCTCCTAATCCTAACCCGTACGCTAACACTAACCCGTGCCCTCACACGTATGCTCACCCTAAACCATTGTCATACCCTAACCTGTCCCCTAAACCGTCCCCGTCCCCTAACCCTAACCCTAAACCTAACCCTAACGCTTACCCAAAGCCTTACCCTAACCCGTCCCCTAATCCTAACCCATACGCTAACACTAACCAGTGCCCTCACATGTACGCTCACCCTAAACCGTTGTCGTATCCTAACCTGTCCCCTGAACCGTCCCCGTCCCCTAACCCTAACCCTAACCCATCCCCTAATCCTAACCCTTATGCTAACACTAACCCGTGCCCTCACACGTATGCTTACCCGAAACCATTGTCGTACCTTAACCTGTACCCAAAACCGTCCCTGTCCACCTAACCCTAACAGTAACCCTAACCCTTACCTAACCATAACCCCTACCCGAAGCCTTACCCTAACCCGTCCCCTAATCCTAACCCGTACGATAACACTAACCCGTGCCCTCACACTTATGCGCACCCTAAACTGTTGTCGTACACTTACCTGTCCCCTAAACTGTCCCTGTCCCCTAACCCTAACCCTAACCCTTACCTGAAGCCTTACCCTAACCCGTCCCCTAATCCTAACCAGTACGCTAACACTAACCCATACCCTAACACGTACGCCTCACCCTAAACCTTTGTCGTACCCTAACCTGTACCATAAACCGTCCCCGTCCCCTAACCGTAACCCTAACCCTTACCCGAAGCCTTACCCTAATCCGTCCCCTAATCCTAACCTGTACGCTAACACTAACCCATACCCTAACACTTATGCTCACCCTAAACCGTTGTTGTACCCTAACCTGTGCCCTAAACCATCTCCATTGCCTAACCCTAACCGTACCCCTTACTGGAAGCCGTACCCTAAACTTTCCCCTAATCCTTACCCGTACACTGACAATATCCTGTACCCTAACATGTACGCTCACCCTTAACCATTGTCGTACCCTAAACTGTACCCTAATCCGACCCTGTCCCCTAACCCTAACACTTACCCGAGGCCTTACCCTAACTCGTCCCCTAATCCTAAGCCATACCCTAACACTAACTTGTACTCTAATACCTATGCTCACCCTAAACCGTTGTTGTACCCTAACATGTACCCTAAACCGTCCCCGTCCCATAAGCCTAACCCTAACACTTACCCAAAGCCTTATCCCATCCTGTCCCCTCATCCTAACCCGTACGCTAACACTAACTCTTATCCTAACACGTACACTCACCGTAAACCGTTGTAGTACCCTAATCTGTACCCTAAACCGTCCCCGTCCCTTAACCCTAACCCTAACCCTTACCTGAAACCTTACCCTAACCCGTCACCTAATCCTAACCCGTACGCTAACACTAACCCATACCCTAACACGTACGGTCACCCTAAACTGCTGTCACACCCTAACCTGTACCCTAAACTGTCCCCCTCTCCTAACCCTAACCCTTACCTGAAGCCTTACCCTAACCCGTCCCCTAATCCTAACCTGTACGCTAAACTAACCCGTACCCTAACACGTACACTCACCCTAAACCATTGTCGTACCCTAAACTGTACCCTAAACATTCCCCGTCCCCTAACCCTAACCCTAACCTTTACCCGAAGCCTTACCTTAACCTGTCCCCTAATCCTAACCCGTATGCTAACACTAACCCATGCCCTAACATGTACACTCACCCTAAACCATCGTCGTTCCCTAACCTGTACCCTAAACCTTCCCAGTCCCCTAATCCTAACCTTAAACTTTACCTGAAGCCTTACCCTAACCCGTCCCCTAATTCTAACCCGTATTCTAACACTAACCCATACCCTCACACGTACGCTCACCCTAAACTCTTGTCGTACCCTAACTTGTACCCTAAACTTTCCCCGTCCCCTAACCCTATCCCTAACCCTTACCCGAAGTCTTACCCTATCCGGTCCCCTAATCCTAACCCATGCGCTAACTCTAACTCATACCCTAACACGAATGCTGACTCTCAACCATTGTCATACCCTAACCTGTTCCCTAAACGGTCACCGTCCCCTATCCCTAACGCTAACCCTAACCCTTACCCGAAGCCTTACCTTAACCCGTCCCCTAATCCTAACCCGTACGCTAACACTAACCCTTACCCTTACATGTACACTATCCCTAAACTGTTGTCGTACCCTAACCTCTACCCTAAACCGTCCCCATTCTCTAACCATAACCCTAACCTGAAGCATTTCCCTAACACTTACCCTAATCCTAAACAGTACACTAACACTGACCTGTACCCTAACGCTTTCGCTCACCCTAAACCATTGTCGCATCCTAAACCATACCCGTTCCCTAACCCTAACCTTAACCCTAACCCTAAACCTACTTATAGCACTATAACTCAGGAAAATTAAAATAACAAGAAACAACCACCCCAAAGTTTAGGGCTGCTCTGTTTACAAGAGTCTCGACTACAGTACAAATTAAATATCCTTGAAAGAGAGAAATGGATAAAGAAGTTTTCATACTTACGTACAACGGAACATCACTCAGCAATGAAATCAATGTCGTCCGGCCCGTACAAGCATAATGAATGGATTTAGGTACAATAATTCAAAGGAAATAAGTCACACAGAAAAAGAAACTTATCATAAGATATCACTTATAGAGGGAATGTAAACTTGGCTACACATGAACTGAATTACAAAACAGAACAGAGTCTCACATTTAGAAAACAAACTTATGCTTTCTTAAGGGGAATGATGAGTTGGGGTGCTACGTAAAACCAGAGATTGAAATTAGCACAGATACTATTCCATAAGCCAAATATGTAATAGACGAGATATACTCCTTGCTCAACGAATTAGACTCAACACCACCTATTCACTGCAGAGGAATATATCTGACAATAAGAATATTAAAACATATGTATTTATATGTCTCCGTAAGAGAATCAAGTGTGTGTAGAGCAGTATACACAGCCATGAAAATCAACTAAACCCCATTATTAAAATAAATTTCAAAAACAAAGACAGTGAAGGAGAGAAAGTTCTTAAATAATTCGTTCAGGGCTTGTGATGAAACTTGGATTTACCACATCTACACCCACAGCTGGGTGAGACATAAGGCAGGACATTTGGGGCTGAGAGGATTCGTGAGGTTCGGTGAGCAAATGGAGACCCTTTGAAGTAATACTGTATGCTACCCATTCCATGGGTCCCAACTCTCCTGGTTTAAGGGATTCTTCCTACAGCTAAAACATGCATGGGAAACCCAGAGGATTGTACACCATGTGATCGGGCAACGTTTCTAAAACGCATCTCATTTTTTGTCCCTTGGTACACGGGTTCGCCATTCCAGATGCTTTACTAAAAATCTCCCCACGTGGAGAGTCTGTGCCTTAAAACTCCTGTTTAGCACAGTTAGCAGGTTCTGCAGAGGTTGAACGGGAATAGGGAGAACCAATGAGAGACTAGCTGTAGGTGTTTGGACGGTCACATTTCACTCTAATTTCCCACCAGGAAGAGGAATTAACAAAAGGCTCAGCGTGCCGTGCCGGAACCAGATTAGGGCCTGAAGCAATCCTGCGGTGTTGCGGCCAGCTCACAAGAAAGCGAGTTGAAGAAAGGACCTTAGGGGCACTGTAATTCATAAACCTGCAGAGTTATAAATGACAGCTATCGTCCAAAAATATATTGAGGTAAGGCTGCAAAGAGGACTTGAAAGCACGGCACAATTGCAGGAAATATATTTCAGGAGGTAGATGGAAACTGCATTTAAAGCATATGAAAAGTGGCAGAACTTCGACAATGATGCACTTGGCCAAAAAATGCATATGCGTTTTTTCCTGAATATATCCAGGAAAAAACGCATACGGCCTTTTTTGCCAACCAAGGAAGCGTGCAATGGAAATCCGCACTACAATGAAGTCTCACTTCCCACCGGTCAAATGGGCCATCTGAAAAAAGTGTAAAAACCAGAAAGGCAGGACAGGCCATGGAGAACAGGGAGCCTTGTTATGCTGATGGGCGGGATGTAAATGGCCAACAGCCACTCTGGAGAAGTGTATGGTGTTTCCTGAAACCTCTAAAAAACAAAGCTACAGAGACTCGGGCACTTCCACCTATGGCCCTATAGCTTAGGAAAATTAAAATCAACAAGACTCAGCCACCCCAAAGTTTAGGGCTGCTGTGTTTACAAGAACCTCGACAACGGAACAACTTAAGTATCCCAGAAAGAGAAAAATGGATAAAGAAGTTGTGGTACTTACATAGAATGGAATATCACTCTGCAATGAAATCAATGTCATCAGGCCCGTAGCAGCATAATGAGTGGATTTAGGTAAGATGATTCTGAGTGAAATAAGTCACACAGAAAAAGAAACTAGTCATAAGATATCACTTATAGAGGGAATGTAAACTTGGCTACACATGAACTGAATTACAAAACAGAACAGAGTCTCACATGTAGAAAACAAACTTTTGCTTGCTTAAGGGGAAAGGTGAGTTGGGGTGCTGCATAAAACCAGAGATTGAAATTAGCACAGATACAGTTCCATAAGCCAGTAATAGACAAGATATACTCCTTGTTCAACGAAGTGGACTCAACACCCCCTATTCACTGCAGAGGAATATATCTGACTAGTAAGAATCTTAAAACCTATGTGTTTATATGTCTCCATAAGAGGATCAAGTGTGCATCGAGCGGCATAAACACAGCAGTGAAAATCAGCTAAACCCCATTATAAAAATAAATTTCAAAATCAAAACACAAAGACAGTGAAAGAGAGATAAATTCTTAAATAATTCGTTCAGGGCTTGTGACGAAACCTGGATTTACCACATCTACACCCACAGCTGGGAGATACATAAGGCTGGACACTTGGGGCTGCGAGGATTGGTGAGGTTCGGTGAGCAAATGCAAACCCTTTGAAGTAGTACTGCGTGCTACCCATTCCATGGGTCCCAACTCTCCAGGTTTAAGGGATTCTTCCTACAGCTAAAACATGCGTGGGAAACCCAGAGGATGGTCCACTGTGTGATCGGGCAAGGTTTCTAAAACGCATCTCATTATTCGTCCGCTGGTACTCGGGTTCGCCATTCCAGACGCTTTACTAACAATCTCCCCACTTGGAGAGTCAGTGCTTGTAACCTCCTGTTTGGCACACTCTGCAATTTCTGCGGAGGATGAACGGGAATAGGGAGAACCAATGAGAGACTAGCTGTAGGTGTTTGGACAGGCACATTTCACTCTAATTTCCCACCAGGATGTAGAATTAACCAAAGACTCAGTGTGCCGTGCCGGAACCAGAATAGGGCCTGAAGCAATCCTGTTGATTTGTGGCCAGCTCACAGAAAGCGAGTTGAAAAAAGGAGCTCAGGGACACTGCAATTCACAAACCTGCAGAGTTATAAAGGACAACTATCGTCCAAAAATATATTGAGGTATGGCTGTGAAGAGGACTTGAAACAAGGCACAATTGCAGGAAACAGATTTCAGGAGGTAGATTGGAATTGCATTTAAAGCATATGAAAAGCGGCCGATCTTAGGCAACGATGCACTTGGCCAAAAAGTGCGTATGCGTTTTTTCCTGAATATATTCAGGAAAAAACGCATACGCACTTTTTGGCCAACCAAGCAAGCGGGAAATTCAAATCTGCACTACAAAGAAGTCTCATCCTAACACGTACCCTAACCCTATCCCGCTACCGTACCCTAACCTGTACCTGAGACCGTACCAATTCCCTAACCCTAACCCTTACCGTAAGCTGTACACAAACACTAACCCGTACGCTAACATGTACCCTAACAGTAACACATAGCCATACACTAAACTTTATCCTTACCCTACCCCATATCCTAACCCTTTCCCTAAACCGTACCATAACCCGTACCTTAATCCTAACCCATCCCCTAACATTAACCCATAACCTAACCCGTACCCTAATCCTAACCCATACACTAACATGTACCCTAACCCGTTGTCATACCCTAACCTGTAACCTAATCTGTACCCATTCCCTAACCCTAACCCTAACCCTTACACTATCCCGTACCATAATCCTAACCTGTACACTAACACTAAACCGTACCCTAACACTTACCCTACTCCTAACACGTGGTCATACCCTAAACTGTACCCCAAACCATACCCATTCCCTAACCCTAACCCTAAATCTTACCCTAAACCATACCTTAATCCTAACCCGTACACTAACACTAAACTGTACCCTAACACGTACCCTAACCCTAACCCTTTGTTGTTCCCTATACTGTACCCTAAACTGTACCCCTTCCTTAACACTAAACCTAACCCTAACCCTTACCCTAACCCGTATGTAACACTAACCCATACACTAAACCTAACCATAACCCTGAATGTAAACCATACCCTAATCCTAACCCATACCCTAACACTAACCCATACCTTAACCCATACCCTAACACCATAGCCATACCCTAAACTGTACCCTAACACTAACCCATACCATAACCATAACCCTAAACCATACTCTAAGCCGTACAATAATCCTAACCCGTATCCTAACCCTAAACCTTACCCTAAACCCTAATCCTTACCCCTAGCTTAATTTTGTTTTTTTGTATTTAAAAAAATATTTTCTTGGGTTAAAACAAACTAGCAGAACAACAAAATAGGGGGCTTCGCCGGTGGTGCGGTGGTTAGAATCTGCCTGCTAATGCAGGGGACACAGGTTCGAGCCCTGGTCTGGGAGGATCCCACATGCCATGGAGCAACTAGGCCCATAAGCCACAACCAGTGAGCCCTCGCATCTGGAGCCTGTGCTCTGCAACAAGAGAGGCTGCAATAGTGAGAGGCCCGTGCACCGAGATCAAGAGTGGCCCCCCACTTGCCACAACTAGAGAAAGCCCTCACACGGAAACTCAGACCCAACACAACAAAAATAAATAAATAAATAATAAGCTCCTACCCCCCCCCCCAGAAAAAGAACAACAAAATAAAACAGAAAGTAACCTGAGTGTCCCTCAAAAAGCTAAGTCTGAAATAGTTGGTACTTCTGTTCTATGGACTGTTATGTAGCCTATAAAAAGTGTGAGAGCTAAATCTGTTTTTCTACAGTGAGAAGCATGATATTCCAGATGTATAGAACACCTGGATAAAATGAGAACTCTACACATTATGCTGGTCGTTTCAGTAAATGGGAAAGGATGGCAAGTGGTAAAATATTATCTTTTCCTTTAATTTTTTAAATTTCACTTGTTACAAAGAACTTCAATTATAATTGTACTTTAAAAAAGTAACAATGGAAATTTAAAAGAAAAAATATATATTGTGTGTTCAGTTACGTTTCATAGAATTATGAAATGCTCCACCCTCTGGCCATTACCTGCAAAAGCAGCTTTAAAACCTATGCTAATTTTCACTTCATATGAACAAGTCCTGCAGGGCTGTAAAGGAAACCTGCCTTCATCATGTTTTGTGGGAGGTAAAGGCCAAAGTATTTCAAAATGTGGCACATATTTCAAGAAAACCATTTGAAGAACTAAGCTGTAATAACCGTTTGAAAAATAAAAGGACATGCCTGAAAGCTCAATTTCAAAGGATTATGAGACACATGCAAATCCAACCACACAGAGGTATCAGCTCACACCATTCAGAATAACCATCAGGAAAGAAACTACAAATGATCAATGCTGAAGAGGTTGTGGAGAAATGCATACCCTTAATTTGAAGTGGGACGTAACCTGGTAAGAGTCACTAATGGGAACAGGGTGGAGGTGCCTTTAAAAGCTCAACATTGAGCTACTATATGATCCAGCAGGCCCACTCCTGGGCCTATAACATAAGAAGACATAATTGGAAAGACACAGGCAGGCAAATCTGCACTGCAGCAGTATTACAATAGCCAAGACATGGAAGCAACCAAAAGTCCATCAACAGATGAGTGGACAAAGAGGAACTGTTACATGTAGAGATGGAATATTAACTCAGGAAAAAAATGAAACAATGCCATTTGCAGCACCATAGATGAGTCTAGAGGTAACCATGCAACTTGTAGTAAGTGAGAAAGCGAAAGACACCTAACGTATATCACTTATAGGTGTTACCTGAAAATTGATAACAGTGAAGATATTTCCACAGAGAAAGGCAATCACAGATTCATTGAACAAACTTATGGTTCCCCAAATCGAAAGGTGTGAGGATTGGATACATTACGATATTGGGGTTAACATAGATATAGAAACACATGTGAAATATATAATCACCAAAGACCTACGGAATACCAAGAGAAGACTACTCAACATTGTGTCATAACCTACCTGGGAAAAGGTTCCAAAGAAGAATAGATATATGTATGTGTGTGAAAGAACCACATCTTGCACACCTAGAACAAAAAAAAAAAAAACCATTGTAATCAAATTTGCTGCGATAAAAAATAAAAATTAAATTAAAAATATGAACAAGAAATAATGAGACATAAACTGAAAGGAATTTTTCCTGGCACATCCCATTCTAATTTTCAACCTAGAACAGGACTTCCATTAAGGCTCTGTTGCCCTGGTAACCAGATTTGGTAAAGGAGAAATGCTGCCGCCTTGTGGCTGTTTCACACAACAGCAGCTTTAAACCAAGAGGTAACGTTCACTTAATATTCAAAATATGTGCAGCACCGTAAAGGACACCGGGCCTCAAAAAATGTCCTGGGGTCGTAATCGACCAGAAAATTCAAAAGACGTCAACATTTCAAGAAGACAATGTCAAGAGGCATATTTTACGCACATTTTGTCTTTTCTTTCTCTTTAAAATAAAAGGAAATTGAAAAATGCGCAACATCAGCAATGAATAAAGCCATGCAAATCCAATTACAGAAATGTTCACCTCACAGCCTTCAGAATGTTCTTCAGCAAAAAGTCTACAAAGAATAAATGCTGAAGGGGTTTCAGAGAACTGTGTACCCTCCAGCTGCTGGGGGGATGTAAACTGGTAACAGCCAGTAGTGAGAACATAATGGAGGTGCGTTTAAGGGTAAAAATTGAGCTACCATGTGATCTGGTAGGTCCTTTGATGTGCCTATCACCTGAGCAGAGCAGAATGGAAAAGACACAGGCTGGCAATCCTGTACTGCAGGAATATTTAACATAGCCAAGACTTGGAAGAAACCAAAATGTCCATCAACAGAAAAATGCACAAAGAGGAAGTGGTCCATGTAAACAATGGAATATTAGCCATGGAAAACAATGAAACAGTGCCGTTTGCACCACCATATAAGGACCTAGAGATAATCACTCAAATTAAAGAAAGAAAGTGAAAGACAGATATCCTATGACATCACTTCTAGGTGTTACCTAAAAGTTGATACTCATGAACTTATTTCCAAGAGAAGGAAAAGCATGGATTAAGAAAAAAAAATTATGTTTAACCAAATGGAAAAGTGTAAGGAATGTGTGAATTAGGATATGAGGGTTAACAGACATGTACTAATACATACGAAATACATAATCACAAAATACCTATGGAATACCAAGAGAGGTCTAGGCAACACTCTGTAATAACCTACACGGTAAAGAATGCAAAGATAAATGACAGATACATTGATATAATGAACCAGATTCTGTACACCTAGGAGAAACAAAATATTTTTATCAAGTTTGCTCTGATAATTAATAAAAATTAAATTTATAAAACAAACAAGAAGTAAGGAGATATAAGCTCTTGGGGATGTGCTCTGGCACATTCCACTCTAATTTGCAGCCTACTAACACGATTTCCAGGAAGGCTCTGCTGCCCAAAAACCCAGAGTTGGAAATGTAGAAATTCTGCTGCCTTGTGGCCGTTTTCCGCAAGAGCGGCGTTAAGCCCACAGCTAATGTTCTCTTAACATTCACAAGGACTCAGGGCTACAAAGGACACCTGCCCTAAACAACTGTGCTGAGGTAGGGAATGGACAATAAAATTCAAAACTGACAAATTTTTCAAGATGATAGTATGAAGAGGTAAGTTTGACTCACTCTCTTGTTTAAAAAAAGGAAAATGAGTGAAAGCTCAACCTCAGGAATTATTAGACACATGCAAATCTAATGTACAAAAAGGTTTCAACTCACACCAGTCGACTGACCATCAGCAAAAGGTCTACAAACAATAAATTCTGAAGGTGTTTTAGAGAACTGTGTACCCTCTAGCTGCTGGTGAGATGTAACGTGGTAAGAGCCAATAATGAGAACAGAAAGGAGCTACGATTAAAAGTAAAAGTTGAGATACCATTCGATGCAGCAGTCACACCACTGGGCCTCTCACCTGAGAAGACCAGAATCAAGAAGACGCGGGCTGCAAAAGCTGCACTGCAGCCTTATTCACAATAGCCAAGACAGTGAAGCCACCAAAATTTCCATCAACAGATGTATGGATGAAGAAGAAGTGGTCCACGTTCACAATAGAATATTAGCCATGGAAAACAATGAAACACTGCTATTTGAGATGCCATAGATGAGCTTGGAGATAATCACAGAATATGAGGTAAGTCAGAAAGCAAAAGACCTATATCCTATGATATCACTTATAAGCGTTATCTAATAACTAACACAAATGAACATATTTCCACAGAGAAAGACACTCACAGACTTAGAAATTAAGTATGCTTATCTAAAAGGAAAGGTGGGCAGAATGGATAAATTAAGATTAACGTTACCATACGTATACAAATACATATAATAAACATATATCAAAAAGACGGACCATATAGCAAGGGAGGTCTACGGAACACTGTAATATTTTACATGGGAAGAGGATCTGAACATGAATAGACATATATATTGTACAAATGAACCAGATTGTGTACATCTGGACAAACAATATCTAATCATTACCCCGATTAAATAAATTTTAAAAACCAAGATGTAATGAGACATAAACTTATGGGCGTTCCTCCTGGCACATTCCATTCTAACTTAAAACCTAGGACCACGACTTCCAGAAAGGCTCTGCTGCCCTAGTACTCAGATTTGGGAAAGGACAAATGCTGCCTCCTTGTGGCTGTTTCCCACAACAGCAGCTTTAAACCCAGTGCTAATGGTCACTAAATATTCACCAAACTTGCAGTTCTGTAATGACATCTGCCCTCCAAAAAAATCCTGGGGTCGAATATCCACCAAAAATTCAAAAGAGGGCAACCTTCCAAGAAGAGAGCTTCAAGAGATATATTGTACTCACACTTGATTTTTAACAGAAAGGAAAAAGGCGTGGAAAATGATGAATTTTAGGAAATTTTAAAGTCATGCAAACCCAAATTACAAAAACTTATCAGGTCACAGCAGTCAGATTGGCCATTAGCAAAAATGCTGCAAACTATAAATGCTGAAGGGATTGTGGAGAAGTTCGTACCCTTGGTTCTAAGGGAGACATGGTAAGAGCCACTAATGAAAACACAATGGAGGTGCTTTGAAAAGGTAAACATTGAGCTACTAGTCAATCAGTCACACCCACTGCTGGGCCTATCACCTGAGAAAATGAGAATCAAAAAGTCACAGGCTGGCAATCTTGCACTCCAGCAATATTTAATATAGCCAACACTTGGAAGCAACGAAAATGTCCCTCAACAGAGCTATGCACCAAGAAGTGGTCCATATACACAATGGAATATTACTCCGATAAAAATATAAATTAAATTTAAAAAACAAACAAAAATAAGGAGACATCAGCCTTTGGGGGTTTATCCGGGCACATTCCACTCTAATTTATAACCGAGGAAGACCACTGGCCGGAAGCTCTGTTTCCCTAGTACCAGCATGGGGAACAAAGAAAGGCTGCCGCAATCTGGCCGTTACCTGCAAAAGCAGCTTTAAAGCCTGTGCTAATGGTCACTTCATGTGAACAAGTACTGCAGGGCTGTAAATGAAACCTGCCCTCAAAATGTTTTGAGGGAGGTAATGGCCAATAAATTTCAAAATGTAACACATACTTTAGAAAACACTTTGAAGAGCTAAGCTGTAATCACAGTTTGAAAAATAAAAAGGACATGCCTTAAAGCTCAATTTCAAAGGATTATGAGTCATATGCAAATTCAACCACAAAGAGGTATCAGCTCACACCAGTCAGAATATCCATCAGCAAGAAAACTACAAACAATAAATGCTGAAGCCATAAAAAGAAACGAAATTGAGCTATTTGTAATGAGGTGGATAGACCTAGAGTCTGTCATACACAGTGAAGTAAGTCAGAAAGAGAGAGACAAATACCGTATGCTAACACATATACCTGGAATTTAAGAAAAAAAAATGTCATGAAGAACCTAGGGGTAAAACAGGAATAAAGACAGAGACCTACTAGAGAATGGACTTGAGGATATGGAGAGGGGGAAGGGTAAGCTGTGACAAAGGGAGAGAGAGGCACGGACATATATACACTACCAAACGTAAGGTAGATAGCTAGTGGGAAGCAGCAGCATGGCACAGGGAGATCAGCTCGGTGCTTTGTGACCGCCTGGAGGGGAGGGGAGAGGAGGGGAGGGAGGGTGGGAGGGAGGGAGACGCAAGAGGGAAGTGATATGGGAACATATGTATATGTATAACTGATTCATTTTGTTGTAAAGCACAAGCTAACACACCATTGTAAAGCAATTATACTTCAATAAAGATGTTAAAAATAAATAAATAAATAAATGCTGAAGATGTTGTAGAGAAATGCATACCCTCAACTTTAAGTGAGATGTAACCTGGAAAGAGCCACTAATGAGCACAGAATCGTGGTGCATTTAAACGGTAAACCCTGAGATACTATATGATACAGGAGGCCCACTCTTGGGCCTATAACATAAGAAGACAGAATTGGAAAGACACAGGCAGGCAAATGTGCAGTGCAGCAGTATTACAATAGCCAAGACATGGAGGCAACCAAAAAGTCCATCAAAAGGTGAGTGGACAAAGAAGAACTGGTACATGTACAGATGGAATATTATCTAGGGAAAAAAAATGAAACAATGCCATTTGCAGCACCGTAGATGATTCTAGAGGTAATCAGGCAAATTGTACTAAGTCAGACAGCAAAAGACACATATCCTATAATATCACTTATAGGTGTTAGCTAAAAATTGATACCAATGAAGATATTTCCACAGAGAAAGGCAATCACAGATTCATTAAACAAAGTTAAGGTTCACCAAATGGAAAGGTGTGAGGACTGGATATATTAGGATATTGGGGTTAACATAGATATAGAAACACATGTGAAATATATAATCACCAAAGACCTACAGAATACCAAGAGAAGACTACTCAACATTGTGTCACAAGCTACATGAGAAAACGATCTGAAGAAGTATAGATACATGTATATGTGTAAAAGAACCACATCTTACACACCTAGAACAAACAAAACATTTTAATCAAATTTGCTCTGATAAAAAATAAAAATTAAAAAAAGAACAAGAAAAAAAAGAGAGAAAAAAGGAAAAAAAAAGAACAAGAAGTAATGAGACATACACTTAAGGGACTTTTTGCTGGCACATTGCATTCTAGTTTACAACCAGAACACGACTTCCATTAAAGCTCTGTCATCACTAATAAAGCAGCTTTATAAACAATGTTGAAGGTAGCTTAAAAGAATTCTCACTAATTATTGACAGTAACAAGAAAACAAACAAAAGTAAAAATCTCACGGCAAAAAGTATACATAGAGTAAGGGTAGTAGATCAAACACTTATTAAACTTCTGTAAGGAATAAAAGACAACAGTAGTACTTTTTTTAAAAGAGAGGGCCCAAATAAATCAGAACTGAAAGAGATGATGTTACAAGAGCCACCACAGAAATACAAAGTATCCTAAGATACACACAGGGTAACTCAGGGCTCAGACTGGACAGAGCCCACTCTCCATTCCCCTGTACATGACTTACAGGAGCCTCAGGAACTGAGGAGGGGGTCCTTGAGGAGAGGCACAAGATAGAAGATGTTAGGCATTAACATGACTGCATTCATTTTAAACATGCCTGAACTACATTCACATGAGATGATTTTGTCCTGTTTGTACATCAGCACCTCTAGTCGGAACTGCAGATCTTTGGTTTCACCACCTCTATGACAGCATTAGCTTCACCTGCTGTGGACCGTCTCCTATAGGATTTCTAGAACCACAAAACATCAAAGCTTCACAGGACCCAGAGTCTGTGCGACTCCACTCAGAGTCTCAACTGCACTCAGAGACTCAGAGTCTCAACAGAGACTCCCCTCTTGGAGGACACACACAAAGTAGTGTGCACATCAGGACCCAGGGGAAGGAGCAGTCACCCCATAGGTGAATGATCATACCTAGCTGCTAGTTTTAGAGGGTCTCCTGCAGAGGTGGGGTGTGGCTGCGGCTCACTATGGGGACAACGACACTGACAGCAGAAGTTCTGGGAAATACTCCTTGGCGTGAACTCTCCCAGAGTCCACCATTAGCCTCACCAAGAGCAAGGTAGGCTCCAGTGCTGGGTCGCCTCAGTCCAAACAACAAACAGGGAGGGAACCCAGCCCCATGCATCAGCAGACAAGTGGATTAAACTTTTTATTAAACTTTTATTTAATCCACAGACAAGCAGATTAAAGGTCTGCCCACCAGAGCAACACCCAGCTCTACCCACCACCAGTCCCTCGCATAAGGAAGCTTGCACAAGCCTCTCAGATAGACTCAATCACTGGAGAGCAGACAGCAGAAGCAAGAAGAACTACAATTCTGCAGCCTGTGGAAGGAAAACCACATTCACAGAAAGACAGAGAAAATGAAAAGGCAGAGGACTTTATACCAGATCAAGAAACAAGATAAATCCTCAGAAAAACAACGAAATGAAGTGGGGATAGGTAACCTTCCAGTAAAAGAATTAAGAATAATGATAGTGAAGATGATCCAAGACCTTAGAAAAATAATGGAGGCAAAGATCGAGAAGATGCAAGAAATGCTTAACAAAGACCTAGAAGAATTAAGGAACAAACACCTAGAAGAATTAAAGAACAAACAAACAGAGATGAACAATACAATAACTGAAATGAAAAATACACTAGAAGGAATCAGTAGCAGAATAACTGTGACAGAAGAACGGATAAGTGACCTGGAAGACAGAAAGGTGGAAATCACTGCCATGGAACAGAATAAAGAAAAAGAATGAAAATAAATGAAGACAACCTAAGAGACTTCTGGGACAACATTAAATGCAACAACATTCGCATTATAGGGGTCCCAGATGGAGAACAGAGAGAGAAAGGACTCGAGAAAATATCTGAAGAGATTATAGTTGAAAACTTCCCTAGCATGGGAAAAGAAATAGCCACCGAAGTCCACAAAGCGCAGAGAGTCCCAGGCAGGATAAACCAAAGGAGAAAAATGCCGAGACACACAGTAATCAAATTGAAAAAATTAAAGACAAAGAAAAATTATTGAAAGCAACAAGGGAAAAATGACAACATACAACGGAACTCCCATAAGGTTAACAGCTGATTTCTCAGCAGAAAATCTACAAGCCAGAAGGGAGTGGCATGATAATTTAACGTGATGAAAGGGAAGAACCTACCACCAAGAGTACTCCACCCAGCAAGTATCTCATTCAGATTTGATGGAGAAATCAAAAGCTTTACAGACAAGCAAAAGCTAAGAGAATTCAGCACCATGAAACCAGCTCTACAACAAATGCTAAAGGAACTTCTCTAAGTGGGAAACACAAGAGAAGAAAAGGACCCACTAAGACAAACCCATAACAATTAAGAAAATAATAATAGGAACATACATATTGATAATTACCTTAAACATGAATGGATTAAATGCTCCAACCAAATGACACAGGCTCACTGAATGGATACAAAAACAAGATCCATATATATGCTGTCTACAAGAGACCCATTTCAGACCTAGGGACGCATACAGACTGAAAGTGAGGGGATGGAAAAATATATTCCATGCAAATGAAAGTCAAAAGAAAGCTGAAGTAGCAATACTCATATCAGATAAAATAGATTTTAAAATAAAGAATGTTACAAGAGACAAGGAAGGACACTACATAATGATCAAGGGATCAATCCAAGATATAACAATTATAAATATATATGTACCCAACACAGGAACACCTCAATATATAAGGCAACTGCTAACAGCTATAAAAGAGGAAATCAACAGTAACACAATAATAGCAAGGGACTTTAACACCTCACTTACACCAATGGAGATCATCCAGACAGAAAATTAATAAGGAAACACAAGCTTTAAATGACACAATAGACCAGATAGATTTAATGGATATTTATAGGACATTCCATCCAAAAACAGCAGACTACAAGTTCTTCTCAATGGTACACGAAACATTCTCCGGGATAGATCACATCTTGGGTCACAAATAAAGCCTCAGTAAATTTAAGAAAACTGAAATCATATCAAGCAGCTGTTCCGACCACAATGCTATGAGATTAGAACTCAATTACAGGGAAAATAACGTAAAAAACAAACACATGGAGGCTAAACAATACGTTTCTAAATAACCAAGAGATCACTGAAGAAATAAAAGAGGAAATCAAAAACTACCTAGAGACAAATGACAACAAAAACACGATGATTGAAAACCTATGGGATGCAGCAAAAACAGTTCTAAGAGGGAAGTTTATAGCAATAAAAGACTACCTCAAGAAACCAGAAAAATCTCAAATAAACAATCTAACCCTACACCTAAAGGAACTAGAGAACGAAGAACAAAACCCAAAGTTAATAGAAGGAAAGAAATCATAAAGATCAGAGCAGAAATAAATGAAATAAAAACAATAGCAAAGATCAATAAAACTAAAAGCTGGTTCTTTGAGAAGATAAACAAAAATGATAAACCTGTAGCCAGACTCAAGTAAAAGAGGGAGAGGACTCAAATCAATAAAATTAGAAATGAAAAAGGAGAAGTTGTAACAGACACCACAGAAATACAAAGCATCCTAAGAGACCTCTACAAGCAACTCTATGCCAATAAAATGGACAACCTGGAAGAAATGGACAAATTCTTAGAAAGGTATAACCTTCCAAGACTGAACCGGGAAGAAATAGAAAATATGAACAGACCTATCACAAGTAATGAAATTGAAAGTGTGATTAAAAATCTTCCAACAAACAAAAGTCCAGAACTAGATGGCATCAGAGGTGAATTCTATCAAACATTTAGACAAGAGCTAACACCCAATCTTCTCAAACTCTTCAGAACTTTTCAGGGGAAAGAACACTCCCAAACTCATTATATGAGGCCACCATCACCCTGATACCAAAACCAGACAAAGATACTACAGAAAAAGAAAATTAGAGACCAATATCACTGATTAATATAGATGTAAAAATCCTCAACAAAATACTAGGAAACAGAATTGAACAACACATTAAAAGGATCATGCACCATGATCAGGTGGGGTTTATCCCAGGGATGCAAGAATTCTTCAATATACACAAATCAATCAATGTGATACACCATATTAACAAATTGTAGAATAAAAATATGATCATCCCAATAGATGCAGGAAAAGCTTTCGACAAAATTCAACACCAATTTATGATTAAAAGTCTCCAAAAAGTGGGCATAGAGGGAATCTACCTCAACATAATAAAGGCAGTATATGACAAACCCACAGCAAACATCATTCTCAATAGTGAAAAACTAAAAGCATTTCCTCTAAGATCAGGAACAAGACAAGGATGTCCACTCTCACCACTATTACTCAACATAGTTTTGGAAGTCCTAGACACAGTAATCAGAGAAGAAAAAGAAATAAAAGGAATACAAATTGGAAAAGAAGAAGTAAAATTGTCACTGTTTGCAAATGACACGATACTACACATAGTGAATCCTAAAGATGCCACCAGAAAACTACTAGAGCTAATCAATGAATTTGGTAAAGTTGCAGGATACAAAATTAATGCACAGAAATCTCTTGCATTCCTATACACTAACAATGAAAGATCAGAAAGAGAAATTAAGGAAACAATCTCATTCACCATTGCAACAAAAAGAATAAAATACGGAGGAATGAACCTACATAAGGAGGTAAAAGACCTGTACTCAGAAAACTATAAGACACTGCTGAAAGAAATCAAAGATGATATAAACATATGGAGGTATAAACCATGTTCTTGGATTAGAAGAATCAATATTGTGAAAATGACTATAGTACCCAAAGCAAGCTACAGATTCAATGCAATCCCTATCAAATACCACTGGCATTTTCTACAGAACTAGAACAAAAAAATCTTAAAATTTGTATGGAGACACAAAAGACCCCGAATAGCCAAAGCAGTCTTGAGGGAAATTAAAAGAGCTGGAGGAATCAGACTTCCTAACTTCAGACTATACTACAAAGCTACATTAATCAAGATTATATCATACTGGCACAAAAACAGAAATATAGATCAATTGAACAAGATAGAAAGCCCAGAGATAAACCTACGTACCTATGGCTAACTCATCTATGACAAAGGAGGCAAAGATATACAATGAAGAAAAGACAGTCTCTTCAGTAAGTGGTGCTGGGAAAACTGGACAACTACACGTGAAAGAATGAAATTAGAACACTCCATAACACCATACACAAAAATAAACTCAAAATGAATTAGAGATCTAAATGTTAGACCAGACACTATAAAATTATTAGAGGAAAACATAGGCAGAACACTCTATGACATAAATCACAGCAAGATCCTTTTTGACCCACCTCCTAGAGAAGTGGAAATAAAAACAAAAATAAACAAATGGGACCTAATGAAACTTCAAAGCTTTTGCACAGCAAAGGAAAACATAAACAAGACGAAAATACAACCCTCAGAATGGGAGAAAATGTTTTCAAATGAAGCAAATGACAAAAGATTAATCTCCAAAATTTACAAGCAGCTCGTGTAGCTCAATATCACAAAAACAAACAACACAATCCAAAAATGGGCAGAAGACCTAAATAGACATTTCTCCAAAGGAGACATACAGATTGCCAATAAACACATGAAAGGATGCTGAACATCACTAATCATTAGAGAAATGCAAATCAAAACTACAGTGAGGTATCACCTCCCAGCAGTCAGAATGGCAATCATCAAAAAATCTACAAACAATAAATGCTGGAGAGACATTTACTGGAGAAAAGGGAACGTTCTTGCACTGTTGCTGGGAATGTAAATTGCTATACCCGCTAGGGATAACAGTATAGAGGTTCCTTAAAAAACTAAAAATAGAAGTACCATACGACCCAGCAATCCAACTACTGGGCATTTGCCCTGAGAAAACCATAATTCAAAAAGAGTTATATACAACAATGTTCATTGCAGTTCTACTTACAATAGCCAGGACATGGAAGCAACCTAAGTGTCCATCGACAGATGAATGGATAAAGAATATCTGGCACATATATAAATGGAATATTACTCAGCCATAAAAAGAAACAAAACTGAGTTATTTGTAGTGAGGGGGATGGACTTAGAGTCTGTCCTACACAGTGAAGTAAGTCAGAAAGAGAAAAATAAATACCGTGTGCTAACAGAGATATATGGAATCTAAAGAAAAAAGTTTATGAAGAACCTAGGGGCAGGACAGGATTAAGGACACAGACATAGAGAAAGGACTTGAGGACACGGGGAGGGGGAAGGGTAAGCTGGGACGAAGTGAGAGAGTGCCATGGACATATATACATTACCAAATGTAACATCGATAGCTACTGGGAAGCAGCCACATAGCACAGGGAGATCAGCTCGGTGCTTTGTGACCACCTAAAGGGGTGGGATGTGGAGGGTGGGAGGGAGATGTAAGAGGGAGGGGATATGGTGATATATGTATATGTATAATTGATTCACTTTGTTATACAGCAGAAACTAACACTCCATTGTAAAGCAATTATACTCCAATAAAGGTGTAAAAGGAAAATAAAAAAGAAAGAAGCCCAGAGATAAACCTACACACCTATTGTCAACTAATCTATGACAAAGTAGGCAAGAATATACAATGGAGAAAAGACAGTGTCTTCAATCAGTGGTGCTGGGAAAAATGGACAGCTACATGTAAAAGAATGAAATTAGAACACCCCCTAACACCATACACAAAAATAAATTCAAAATGGATTAGAGACCTTAATGTAAGACCGGACAGTATAAAACTCTTAGAGGAAAACATAGGAAGAATACTCTAACATAAATCACAGCAAGATCTTTTTTGATCCACCTCCTAGAGTAATGACATAAAAAAGAAAACTAAACAAATGGGACCTAATGAAACGTAAAAGCTTTTGCAAAGCAATGGAAACTACAAACACAAAAAGACAACCCTCAGAATGGGAGAATATATTTGCAACTGAATCAATGGACAAAGGATTAATCTCCAATATATATAAACAGCTCATGCAGCTCAATATTAAAAAAACAAACAACCCAATACAAAAATGGGCAGGAGATCTAAATAGACATTTCTTCCAAGAAGACGTAGAGATGGCCAAGGAGCACATGAAAAGCTGCTTTACATCACTAATTATTAGAGAAATGCAAATCAAAACTACAATGAGGTATCACCTCACACCTGTTAGAATGGGCATCATCAGAAAATCTACAAACAACAAATGCTGGAGAGGGTGTGGAGAAAAGGAACCCTCTTCCACGATTGGTGGGAATGTAAATTGATAGTCACTATGGAGAACAGTATGGAGGTTCCTTAAAAAACTAAAAATAGAATTACCATATGATCCAGCAACCCACTACTGGGCATATACCCAGAGAAAACCATAAATCAAAAAGACACATTCACCACAATGTTCATTGCAGCACTATTTACAATAGCCAGGTAATGGAAGCAACCTAAATGCCCACAGACAGACGAATGGATAAAGATGTGATACATATATAAAATGGACTATTAGCCATAAAAAGGAATGAAATTGGGTCATTTGTAGAGACGTCGATGGATCTAGAGACTGTCATACAGAGTGAAGTAAGTCAGAAAGAGAAAAACAAATATTGTATATTAACGCATATATGTGGAACCTAGAAAAATGGTACAGATGAACCGGTTTGAAGGGAAGAAATAGAGACACAGATGTAGAGAACAAATGTATGGACACAAAGAGGGGAAAGCCATGGGGGGGGTGGCGGTGGGAGGAGTTGGGAGATTGGGATTGACATGTATACATTTATATGTATAAAATAGATAACCAATAAGAACCTACTGTATAAAAAATAAATAAAATAAAATGAAAAATAAAATTTTTTAAAAAACGGAAAAAAGTTATTCCCTTCACATACATGTATTTATATGAATGAATTATTTCCATGCTTACATCCATAAGTACAAAAAAGAGGAATAAAATCTACCTTGAAACAAAAAAGAAAAAAACAAAACAGAACCCACCAGTTATACAGATGAAAACCCTATCAGGGCACTTGCTCCAGTGGTAGACAATTCTGAAGTTGGTCAGAGGTGGGGAATCGTCTCGCATGCAACCAGCAGCCCCCCCACAAGGAGTGTCCTCATTACAAGCCTGGGGGAACGTGCCGAAGCATCTGTGAGTAAACGTGAGATGAGCCCCAGGCCAGCTGCTGCTGAACTGTTCCCAACCTTCCCAGGTAAAACACCTGAATATGTACAAGGACTTGAAAGCCTAGAGGAAGGGCCATGGAGCCACACGAGTGACACCATGCCAGCCGACTTGGTGCCTGCAGGCCAGCCAGGATGGTCCTGGCACTGGGTGCTCTTCTGGAAGATTTCCATTTCCCTGCCTGAGATACCCATCCTGTCCCTGCCCCCACTGCTTTTTTCCTTCCTCACCTCTGCCCAGGGAGAAATTCCAGCAGCAGGTATGGGTGACACATCCTCTTCTTTAGCAGGTGGCAGCCTGGCAACTGCTGCAGAAAGTCCAGCAGAGCCCCACTCACACTGGGCCACCCACAAAGCTGTGGCCTCTCACTCCCTCCCACCAGCCCAGCCCCGAGACTGCTGACAGGGCAGAGAAAATGGCGTCAGGCATGGCTGCAGGGGCTCTTGCTGCCTGGAGTGGTATTTATATTGATCTCAACCCAGGCACACCTGGGGAGGGCTGGCCGGCACGGTAAGGCTGCCCAGCTCAGCCAATCATCACCCCTCAGGGGCTCACAGTTGCAGAAAATGGAACTTGCTGAACCGACCAGGTCCAAGGAACAGGTGTGGGCTCCTGAGAGTCAGGATAGACAAGGGGCTGCAGCTTTGGCTTGTTTTCTAATCATTTTATCTGTCCCATGAGTGGGAGACAACTTCAAGAAAACCCTCTCCTAATGAGAGGAACCCAGGAGTCAGGGAGAGGAGGGGTGGGTGGTGGTTGGAGACAGAGGCCTGGTGCCCCGGGTGCAGTGGAAGTCTCTGGAAGACCAGGTGGAGGGAGGCCGCACAGAGTGATGCCCAGGGTCACAGAACTGTTGCAGCTGCTGTTTGTTAGTTCAAGTCCTGCTCTGAGGTGCTCTGTGTCAGCTCTGAGTGACAGGTGAGCTGGGGGTGCTCTGCAATGAGGGCTATGTGCATGGTTCCTGTGTGCCCAGCCCTGCCACGGTACCTGCAAGGGTAGCTCTGTATCCTGGGATTGGTCTGACCACGAGAGCCCCATGGGCTGCTGGGGACCTGGTAAAGGATGTCAGGACAGTCAGTGAAGCCACCGAGGATATACCTCCAGTTGCTCCTAATTCCTACACCCTGCTGGTCATTCTACCAACCACCAGGACATGGTATTCTGTATTAGTCTTCAATGATGCCTTCTTTTGTATTCCATTAGTCCCAGAGTCACAAGAAATTTTGGCTTGTGAGTGGCAGGACTCAATATACAACTAAAACAATACTTCCGGGCCGTCTTGCCCCAAGGGTGCAAAAATTCCCACACCGTCTTTGGGGAAAGCTTAGCTAAAGACCTAAAAGTTCTACCTCTGGAAAAGGAAACCCTCCTTCAATACACAGACGACATTCTGATCGCCAGCCCTACTAAGGAGGCCTCTGAACTACCAAGCCAATAAAGGATAGAAGTTGTCCAAGAAAAAGCTCAAATATCACAGACTGTGGTGACCTGCCTGGGCTTCATTCTCACAGAAGGTCGGAGAAGCCCATCCCAGGAAAGGGAAGAAACCATTTGCAGCCTTACCCCTTTCTAAAACTAGAAGACAGCTTAGGGGTTCCTGGGGAGGCCAGGGTTTGCTGCTTCTGGATCCCTAACTACAGTCTACTAGCTGGGCCTCTATATGAAACACTGAAAGGAAAAGATGATGATCCTTTTGAATAGAATCCAGAAGTGGCCTTTCAAGAATGGAAAGAGCAGTCAATTCAGACCCTTGCCCTGGAACTCCCTAATTTAGCTAAACCCTTTGACCTTTACATTCCCGGTGAAAGGTGAATCGCCATTGGAGAATTAGTGCAAAAACTGGGACCACTTGAAATGGAACAATGCAAGAATGCCATCCAGGTAGGATAAACTATGGGCACCAAGGGGCTTGGCCCACTGCCACATCTGGCCAAGATACTGGCGGTACCTAAAAACCTGTAAATCAGCAGCCCAAAAGGCCACCTCCCTCCTAAGGGAAAATGACCCCACGTGGTGATCCTAACCACCAACCATGCCCTGAAGTTGCAGGGTTCGTTCCGTGGGCACACTGACCTCGAGTGAGGAGGCCTTCCAACTCCAACATCCAGAGAGATAACCGGGGGCAACAGGGCACCATGATGACTCGTGTGAACATCACTTGACCTGGAGTTTCTCTCATAAAACAACAAGAGTGTATTCCAAAAGAGTAGACTACTGCTTGCAGGACTTACTGCACCCAGAGGGGAGATAATAATCTTGGCGTGGGAACCGTATATCACACTGTCACCATAGAAAAGCCTACAGACACCGTGATGATGGTGGCCAATAAGACCGGCTGGACTCCTGTTTACTTCAAAAGGCTGTTGACTCAGTGGCCATCATGGTCCTTGATCACTACTGACCCTGGACTGTCTGGGAGTTGAGTGGGCAGGGCTCGGACACCTGGTGCTGTTTGTACGTTAATTCAGGGGCCTAATTGAAGAAAGCACAGACTACTGTTCAGAGCATCTAGGCTGGCAGAAACGGTCAGCCTAAGGTGGCCGAACAAATGTGCGGTGCGGTGAAACCGACCCCCACAGCGTCTCTGCACATCTCTTTCCTGGACCCTTAAAGGTCATTAGAATCTATAACACTTCCAATGCTGGTGCTCAGGTGGACGAGCAAGGAGGCAGGGGGCCTGGGGACAATCAACGTCACCTGGAGGCTGCTGGGGAGAAGTTCTGACACTTGCCCCTGGGTATGAGGGCTCCCAACTCAGCACTCAGCAGTTACAGTAGAAGGGTCTGCACCCTCAGAACTCCAAGAATGAGGAACGGGACAAAAGGCAGAGGAGGGGTTTGTCCCCAGCAAAGCCCATTAAAAATCCCTGGGAGATAAAAATAGAATCTGGGCAATAAAGTCAAGTCTAACCTATTTTATCCTTTGTGCTTTGTCTAATTTCACGTGCTCCTAGGGTCCCGCATGCAGAGGTTCCACACCCGGCACTTCAGACCAGATTTCCTAGTGCAGAATGGCTGGGTCGACACCTCAGCTCCTGGGGCCCAGTGCAGACTCCGCGATATAGAGCCTGAGCTGCAGCCAACCCGGCCCTCGAGAGCTCCGCCCCCTCCCTCCCACTGACTCTGACAGGATCTCTACACAGCAGCCCAGCCCACAGCCCACGGGGTAGTGCATGCTCTCACCTCTCCATTCTCTGATCAAAATATAAAGTTTCCTTTGCTTGTGAACCAAACTCAGTCTCGATCTGTTGGCCCCAATGACACTGGGCAGGGGGACACTTGTTGGGGTCCACTCTGGAGGATCAGTAACAGAAATTGAGATTATTGTAACCTCAATGAACAGATGTGTGAGCCAAACTGTAGTTAACATAGAACAGTGTATAAGGCTCGGGTAAAATAAGATGTTTCTAACACTTCCATTTGATATTTCCATCACTTTATTATAAGCAAGTTCAGTGAAAATGTTTGTCTTATTTGTCAGGTCAATATTAGAGAAACGAAGTGATTTCTTTCCAAGGATGTACATCTAATAATCTTGGTTAAAGCTTCAATCTTGTTTTAAATGCTTTTCCATTGAAAATGATACCTCTCTTTCAGCTCCCCCATTTCTGAGAAGTATAAAATCGTATAATTTATTATTACCAAAGGGGAAAGGTGGGAGGAGGGATAAATTAACAGTTTGGGATTAACACATACACACTGCTATGTATAAAACAGATCATCAACATGGAACTACTGTATAGCACAGGGAACTACACTCAACATTTTGCAATAACCTATAAGGGGAAATAATCTGAAAAAGAATAGATATTTTTATTGACATCATCTATCAATGACAGTTAAAGTGTAACCTAAGGGAAGCTGGTGGTGAGTGCTTCTGACCCTGAAGACTTCAATCATCTAAAGTTTGGACTCTGCCTACTTCCCAAGGCCCTTAATGAACATATGTGTAGCCGTAGCTTAAAAAATTTCCCAGTTTGGGTTTCGGGGAGACACTGATTTTGAAAAAGCCCTGGTGTTCTCCTTACATGAATGGGACTCTTCCTACTGCTAAAACATGTCTGTCACACCCAGAGGATGGTATACCGTCTGATCGGGAAGAGTTTGGAAAAGGCATCTCATCTCATCTCCTGGTGCTCGGGTTCACCCCTCCGGCGTCTTTACTAACAGTCTCCCCACTTGGAGATGTCAGCACTGTCAACATCCTGTTGCGTACAGTTTGGAATTTGTCCAGAGGATGAAGCGGAAGGATGAGGAACAATGAGAGACAAGTCCTAGGTGTTCAGACAGGCACATGTCACTCTAATTTCCAATCAGGAAGACGAATTAACCAAAGGCTAGGTTTGCCCATGGAAACAGTATAGGGCTTGAGGAAATCCCGCTGCTTTGTGGCCAGTTCCCATAAACACAAGTTGAACAATGGAACTCAGGGGCAGTAAAATTCACGAAACTGCAGAGTTGAAAATATCCATCACTGAAAAATGTCTTGAGGAAAGTCAGAGAAAAGGAGTTGTAAGCAAGGGAGAATGGCAGGAAAGGGATTTGAGGAGGTAGAAAGGACTCGCCATTAAGCACAAGAAAAGGGGCTGAACATTGCCAACATTGCAGTTGGCCAAAAAGGGTGTATGCGTTTTTTTCTGTATATATTCAAGTAAAGGGCATACACTTTTTTAGCCAACCAAACAGGTGGGCACTGGAAATCAATACTACAAAAGATATCACTTCGCATCAGTCAGAAGAGCCATCCTCATAAAGCGTAAACAACAGAAATGCAGGACAGGGCAAGGAGAAGAGGGAGCCCTGTGAGACTTATAGTGGAAATGTATATTGCCAACGGCCATTCTGGAGAAGTGTATTGTGTTTACTAAAGCATCTAAAAAATGAACTACAGAGCATAGGGCACTTGCACTCATGGGCGTATATCTTGGGAAAAACAAAAATCGAGAGGACACAGGCACCCCAATGTTTACTGCCTCTCTGTTTAAAAGATCCTCGACTAGGATATAACTTTAATGTCTCTGGAGGGAAAAAATGGATAGAGATGTGGTACTTATGTAGAGTGCAATATTACTCACCCGGAAATCAATGAAATATGGCCAGTTGTAACAACTCCAGAGGAGTTACGTATGATCATTCTAAGTGACATAATTCAAAAAGAAAAAGACACATATCATAAGATATCACTTAAAGGTGGAATCCAAAATAGCTACACAAGAAATAAATTACAAAACAAAAACATAGTCAAATATGTAGAAAACACTCATAAGGCTGCTAAACGGGAAAGGTGGGGAGGGGTGAGGCATCATCCAGGAGGTTGAAATTAGCAAAGATACCATTCCAAATACCAAACTGATAATCAACAAGGCCTACACGGTAGCTAAAAGAACTGCACTCAGCACACTCAAGTCACCGGAAAAGAATATATACGACTGGTAGGAATCTGAAAAAGAATTTATTGATGTCTCTCTGTACGTGAATCAAGTGGATGTACAGCAGCAAGAAACAGAGCTTTGAAAATCAGCTGTAACCAATATAGTAATAAATTGAAAAACATAAACGACAGAGAGACAGAGAAAACCTCTTACAACTTTTCCTCAGGGACGGTGATGCAACATGGATTGAACACGTCTAGACCCACAGCAGGATGAGACATAAGGCTGGAAACTGTTTGCACTAAGAGAAATGTGAGGTTGGGTGAGGAAATGCACACCCTTTAAAGTAATACTACCTGGTACCCATTCAATGGGTCCCAAATCTGCAGGTTCAAGGGATCTTCCTACAGCTAAAACATGCATGGAAAACCCAGAGGACTGTACACCATGTGATCGGGAGATGTGTCTAAAATGCAGCTCATTTATCCTCTCCTGGTGCTCCTGTTCACCATTCCAGCCACGTTACTTAGAATCTCCCCACTTGGAGAATCAGCACATTTCAACTTCTGTTTCACACATTTTGCAAATTGTGAGGAGGATGAACGGGAAGAGGGGGAACCAATGAGAGAATAGTTGTAGGGGTTTGGACGGGCACATATCACTCTAATTTCCCATTAAGAATAAGAATTGAAAAAAGGCTCAGCCCGCCTCGCCGGAGCCAAAATAGGGCCTGAAGCAATCCTGCGGGTTTGAGGCCAGCTCACAAAAGAGCAACTTAAAAAATGGAGCTCAGGGTCACTGCAATTCACAAACCTGCAGAGTTATAAATGAAAACTAACGTCCAAAAATATGTTGAGGTAAGGCAAAGAAGAGGATCTGAATGCAAGACAGAATTGCAAGAAACAGATTTCAAGAGATAGATTGGACTCGTCTTTAAAGCACAAGAAAAGCGGCAGAATTTCGACAATGATGCAGTTGGCCCAAAAGGGCGTATGCGTTTTTTCCTGATTATATCCAGGAAAAAACGCATACGCACTTTATGGGCAACGAAGCAAGCAAGCAATGCAAATGTGCACAACAAAGAAGTCTCATTTCCCACCGGTCAAAAGGGCCATCCTAAAAAATTGTAAAAACCAGAAATGCAGGACAGGCCATGGAGAACAGGGAACCTTTATACACTGATGGGCAGTGTGTGAACTGCCGAGAGCCACTCTGGAGAAGTGTATGGTGGTTCCTAAATCATCTAAAAAACAGAGCTACAGAGCATAGGACACATCCAATCATGGGAGTATATCTAGGGAAGTCTAAAAATCAACAAGACACAAGCACACCACAGTTTAGGGCTACTCTGTTTACAAGAACCTCAACTTCAGTACACCTTAAATATCCCAGGAAAGAGAACAATGGATAAAGAAGATGTGGTACTTATGTACAATGGAATATCTCTTCACCATGAAATCAATGTAATAAGGCTAGTAGAAGGATAAAGAGTGGATTTAGGTCCGATAATACTACTTGAAATAAGTCAAACAGAAAAAGAAACATATCATAAGATATCACGTATAGAAGGAGGGTAAATATGGCTGCACAAAAAATGAATTACAAAACAGAACAGTGTCTCACATTTAGAAAACACACTTATGTCAGCTTAAGGGGAAAGGAGAGGTGGGGTGATACATAAAACAAGAGTTTGAAATTAGCACAGATACCGTTCAATAAACCAAATAGATATTAGACAAGATCTACACCTTGCTCAATGAACTGGCCTCAACACACCCTATATACTACACAGAAATATATCTGAGTAATAAGAATCTTAAAACTCATGTATTGATATATCTTCATAAGGGAATCAAGTGTGTGCAGAGCAGCACAAACACAGCAGTGAAAATGAGCTAAACCCCATTATAGAAATAAATTTTAAAAACACAACGCAGAAACAATCAAAGAGAGAAAAATTCTTACAATATTCGCTCAGGGGCTGTGATGCAACCTGGGTTGACCACATATAAACCCACAGCTGGATAAGACATAAGGCTGGGCACTTGGGGCTGAGAGGATTGGTGAGCTTTGGTGAGCAACTGCCGAAAGTTTAATGCAATACTTCATGCTACTCATTCCAAGGGTCCCAACACTCCAGGTTGAAGGGAATCTTCCTACAGCTAAACCATGCTTGGGAAACCCAGCGACTGGTATACCATATGATCGGGAAAGGTTTCTAAAACGCACCTCATTGTTCCTCTCCTGGGGCTCCGGATCGACATTCCAGCCACTTTACTAACAACAACCCCACATGGAGAGTCAATGCCTTTAAGTTCCGGTATCGCACAGTCTGCAGTTAGTACGGAGGATGAATGGGAATAGGGGGAACCAGTGAGAAACTAGCTGTAGCAGTTTCAATGGGCACATGTCACTCTAATTTCACATCAGTAAGAAGAATTAACCAAAGGCACAGCAAGGCGTCCCAGAAGAAAAATAGGGCCTGAAGGAATCCTGTGGTTATGAGGCAAGATCACAAAAATAAGAGCTGAAAAATGGAGATAAGGGCCACTGCAATTCAAAAACGTGCAGAGTTATAAAGGCCAACTATTATCAAAAAGTATATTGAGGAAAGGCTATGAAGAGGCATTGAAAGCAAGGCAGAATTGCAGGAAACCGATTTCAGGAGGTAGACTGGAATTGCATTTAAAGCATACGAAAAGAGGCAGAACGTCCACAATGATGCACTTGGCCAAAATGGGTATATGCGTTTTTTCCTGAATATATTCAGGAAAAAACGCATACACCCATTTTGGCCAACCAAGCAAGCTTGCAAAGGAAATCTGCACTACAATGAAGTCTCACTTCCCCGGGGTCAAAAGGGCCATCTGATAAAAGGGTAAAATCCAGAAAGTCAGGACAGGCCATGGAGAACTGGGAGCCTTGTTATGCTGATGGGCGGGATGTAAATTGCCAACAGCCACTCCGGAGAAGTGTATGGTGTTTCCTGAAACATCTAAAAAACAAAGCAACAGAGCCTAGGGCACTTCCACTTATGGTCCTATAGCTTAGGGAAATTAAAATCTAAAAGACACAGCCACCCCAAAGTTTGGGACGGCTCTGTTTACAAGAACCTCGTTTACGGGACAAGTTCAATATCGCAGAAAGTGAAAAATGGATAAAGAAGTTGTGGTACTTACGTACAATGCAATATCACTCAGCAATGAAATCTATCTCATCACGCCCGTAGCAGCATAATGAGTGGATTCAGGTATGATGACTCTAACGGAAATAAGTCACACAGAAAAAGAAACATCATAAGATATCACTAATACACGGAATGTAAACTTGGCTACACAGCAACTGGATTACAAAACAGAACAGGGTCTCAAATTTAGAAAACCAACTTATGCTTGCTTAAGGGGAAAGGTGAGTTGGGGTGCTGCATAAAAACAGAGATTGAAATGAGCACAGATAAAGTTCCTTAAGCCAAATATATAATAGACAAGAGCTACTCCTTGCTCAACGAGAGGGACTCAACACCCCATATTAAATGCCTAAGAATGTACCTGACTAGTAAGTATCTGAAAACCTATGGATTGCTATGTCTCCGAAAGAGAATCAAGCATGTGTACAGGGGCACAAACGCAGCAGTGATAGGATTGGAGAGGTTCGGTGAGCAAATGAAGACCCTTTGAAGTCATATTGCATGGTACCCATTCCACGGGTCTCAACTCTCCAGGTTTAAGGGATTCTTCCTTCAGCTAAAACATGCATGTGGAGCCCAGAGTATGATCAACCGTGTGATCGGGAGACGTGTTCCAATATGTCTCAGTTTTCGTCCCCTGGTACTCGGGTGAAACATTCCAGACGCTTTACTAACACTCTCCCGACTTGGAGAGTCAGTGCCTTTAAACTCCTGTTTGTCCCAGGTTGCAATTTCTGTGGAAGTTGAACAGGAATAGGGAGAACCAATGAGAGACTAGCTGGAGGTGTCTGGACGGGCAAATTTAATTCTCATTTCCCACCAGGAAGAGGAATTAACCAAAGGCTCAGCGTGCCGTGCCGGAACCAGATTAGGGCCTGAAGCAATCCTGCGGTGTTGCGGCCAGCTCACAAGAAAGCGAGTTGAAGAAAGGAGCTCAGGGGCACTGTAATTCACAATCCTGCAGAGTGATAAATGCCAGCTATCGTCCAAAAATATACTGAAGTAAGGCTGCCAAGAGGACTTGAAAGCGGGGCAGAATTGCAGGAAACCGATTTCAGGAGGTAGACTGGAATTGCATTTAAAGCATAGGAAAAGAGGCAGAACGTCGACAATGATGCACTTGGCCAAAAAGGGTGTATGCGTTTTTTCCTGAATATATTCAGGAAAAAACGCATATGCCCTATTTGGCCAACCAAGCAAGCTTGCAAAGGAAATCTGCACTACAATGAAGTCTCACTTCCCCCCGGTCAAAAGGGCCATCTGATAAAAGTGTAAAATCCAGAAAGGCAGGACAGGCCATGGAGAACTGGGAGCCTTGTTATGCTGATGGGCGGGATGTAAATTGCCAACAGCCACTCGGGAGAAGTGTATGGTGTTTCCTGAAACATCTAAAAAACAAAGCAACAGAGCCTAGGGCACTTCCACTTATGGTCCTATAGCTTAGGGAAATTAAAATCTAAAAGACACAGCCACCCCAAAGTTTGGGACGGCTCTGTTTACAAGAACCTCGTTTACGGGACAAGTTCAATATCGCAGAAAGTGAAAAATGGATAAAGAAGTTGTGGTACTTACGTACAATGCAATATCACTCAGCAATGAAATCTATGTCATCAGGCCCGTAGCAGCATAATGAGTGGTTTCAGGTATGATGCTTCTAACTGAAATAAGTCACACAGAAAAAGAAACATCATAAGACATCACTAATACACCGAATGTAAACTTGGCTACACAGGAACTGAATTACAAAACAGAAGAGGGTCTCAAATTTAGAAAACCAACTTATGCTTGCTTAAGGGGAAAGGTGAGTTGGGGTGCTGCATAAAACCAGAGATTAAAATGAGCACAGATAAAGTTCCTTAAGCCAAATATGTAATAGACAAAAGCTACTCCTTGCTCAACGAAATGGACTCAACACCCCATATTAAACGCCTAAGAATGTACCTTACTAGTAAGTATCTTAAAACCTATGGATTGCTATGTCTCCGAAAGAGAATCAAGCGTGTGTACAGGGGCATAAACGCAGCAGTGATAGGATTGGAGAGGTTCGGTGAGCAAATGAAGACCCCTTGAAGTCATATTGCATGGTACCCATTCCACGGGTCTCAACTCTCCAGGTTTAAGGGATTCTTCCTTCAGCTAAAACATGCATGTGGAACCCAGAGTATGATCAACCATGTGATCGGGAGACGTGTTCAAATATGTCTCAGTTCTCGTCCCCTTGTACTCGGGTGCAACATTCCAGACACTTTACTAACACTCTCCCGACTTTGAGAGTCAGTGCCTTTAAACTCCTGTTTGGCCCAGGTTGCAATTACTGCAGAAGATGAACAGGAATAGGGAGAACCAATGAGAGACTAGCTGGAGGTGTCTGGATGGGCAAATTTAACTCTCATTTCCCACCAGGAAGAGGAATTAACCAAAGGCTCAGCGTGCTGTGCCGGAGCCAGATTAGGGCCTGAAGCAATCCTGCGGTGTTGCGGCCAGCTCACAAGAAAGCGAATTGAAGAAAGGAGCTCAGGGGCACTGTAATTCACAAAACTGCAGAGTTATAAGTGACAGCTATCGTCAAAAAATATACTGAAGTAAGGCTGCCAAGAGGACTTGAAAGCGGGGCAGAATTGCAGGAACCCGATTTCAGGAGGTAGACTGGAATTGCATGTAAAGCATAGGAAAAGAGGCAGAACGTCCACAATGATGCACTTGCCCAAAAAGGGCATATGCGTTTTTTCCTGAATATATTCAAGAAAAAACGCATACGCACTTTTTGGCCAACCAAGCAAGCTTGCAAAGGAAATCTGCACTACAATGAAGTCTCACTTCCCCGGGGTCAAAAGGGCCATCTGAAAAAAGTGTAAAATCCAGAAAGGCAGGACAGGCCATGGAGAACTGGGAGCCTTGTTATGCTGATGGGCGGGATGAAAATTGCCAACAGCCACTTGGGAGAAGTGTATGGTGTTTCCTGAAACATCTAAAAAACAAAGCAACAGAGCCTAGGGCACTTCCACTTATGGTCCTATAGCTTAGGGAAATTACAATCAAAAAGACACAGCCACCCCAAAGTTTGGGACAGCTCTGTTTACAAGAACCTCGTTTACGGGACAAGTTCAATATCGCAGAAAGTGAAAAATGGATAAAGAAGTTGTGGTACTTACGTACAATGCAATATCACTCAGCAATGAAATCTATCTCATCAGGCCCGTAGCAGCATAATGAGTGGATTCAGGTATGATGATTCTAACTGAAATAAGTCACACAGAAAAAGAAACATCATAAGATATCACTAATACACGGAATGTAAACTTGGCTACACAGCAACTGGATTACAAAACAGAACAGGGTCTCAAATTTAGAAAACCAACTTATGCTTGCTTAAGGGGAAAGGTGAGTTGGGGTGCTGCATAAAACCAGAGATTGAAATGAGCACAGATAAAGTTCCTTAAGCCAAATATATAATAGACAAGAGCTACTCCTTGCTCAACGAGAGGGACTCAACACCCCATATTAAATGCCTAAGAATGTACCTGACTAGTAAGTATCTGAAAACCTATGGATTGCTATGTCTCCGAAAGAGAATCAAGCATGTGTACAGGGGCACAAACGCAGCAGTGATAGGATTGGAGAGGTTCGGTGAGCAAATGAAGACCCTTTGAAGTCATATTGCATGGTACCCATTCCACGGGTCTCAACTCTCCAGGTTTAAGGGATTCTTCCTTCAGCTAAAACATGCATGTGGAGCCCAGAGTATGATCAACCGTGTGATCGGGAGACGTGTTCCAATATGTCTCAGTTTTCGTCCCCTGGTACTCGGGTGAAACATTCCAGACGCTTTACTAACACTCTCCCGACTTGGAGAGTCAGTGCCTTTAAACTCCTGTTTGTCCCAGGTTGCAATTTCTGCGGAAGTTGAACAGGAATAGGGAGAACCAATGAGAGACTAGCTGGAGGTGTCTGGACGGGCAAATTTAATTCTCATTTCCCACCAGGAAGAGGAATTAACCAAAGGCTCAGCGTGCCGTGCCGGAACCAGATTAGGGCCTGAAGCAATCCTGCGGTGTTGCGGCCAGCTCACAAGAAAGCGAGTTGAAGAAAGGAGCTCAGGGGCACTGTAATTCACAATCCTGCAGAGTGATAAATGCCAGCTATCGTCCAAAAATATACTGAAGTAAGGCTGCCAAGAGGACTTGAAAGCGGGGCAGAATTGCAGGAAACCGATTTCAGGAGGTAGACTGGAATTGCATTTAAAGCATAGGAAAAGAGGCAGAACGTCGACAATGATGCACTTGGCCAAAAAGGGTGTATGCGTTTTTTCCTGAATATATTCAGGAAAAAACGCATATGCCCTATTTGGCCAACCAAGCAAGCTTGCAAAGGAAATCTGCACTACAATGAAGTCTCACTTCCCCCCGGTCAAAAGGGCCATCTGATAAAAGTGTAAAATCCAGAAAGGCAGGACAGGCCATGGAGAACTGGGAGCCTTGTTATGCTGATGGGCGGGATGTAAATTGCCAACAGCCACTCGGGAGAAGTGTATGGTGTTTCCTGAAACATCTAAAAAACAAAGCAACAGAGCCTAGGGCACTTCCACTTATGGTCCTATAGCTTAGGGAAATTAAAATCTAAAAGACACAGCCACCCCAAAGTTTGGGACGGCTCTGTTTACAAGAACCTCGTTTACGGGACAAGTTCAATATCGCAGAAAGTGAAAAATGGATAAAGAAGTTGTGGTACTTACGTACAATGCAATATCACTCAGCAATGAAATCTATGTCATCAGGCCCGTAGCAGCATAATGAGTGGTTTCAGGTATGATGCTTCTAACTGAAATAAGTCACACAGAAAAAGAAACATCATAAGACATCACTAATACACCGAATGTAAACTTGGCTACACAGGAACTGAATTACAAAACAGAAGAGGGTCTCAAATTTAGAAAACCAACTTATGCTTGCTTAAGGGGAAAGGTGAGTTGGGGTGCTGCATAAAACCAGAGATTAAAATGAGCACAGATAAAGTTCCTTAAGCCAAATATGTAATAGACAAGAGCTACTCCTTGCTCAACGAAATGGACTCAACACCCCATATTAAACGCCTAAGAATGTACCTTACTAGTAAGTATCTTAAAACCTATGGATTGCTATGTCTCCGAAAGAGAATCAAGCGTGTGTACAGGGGCATAAACGCAGCAGTGATAGGATTGGAGAGGTTCGGTGAGCAAATGAAGACCCCTTGAAGTCATATTGCATGGTACCCATTCCACGGGTCTCAACTCTCCAGGTTTAAGGGATTCTTCCTTCAGCTAAAACATGCATGTGGAACCCAGAGTATGATCAACCATGTGATCGGGAGACGTGTTCAAATATGTCTCAGTTCTCGTCCCCTTGTACTCGGGTGCAACATTCCAGACACTTTACTAACACTCTCCCGACTTTGAGAGTCAGTGCCTTTAAACTCCTGTTTGGCCCAGGTTGCAATTACTGCAGAAGATGAACAGGAATAGGGAGAACCAATGAGAGACTAGCTGGAGGTGTCTGGATGGGCAAATTTAACTCTCATTTCCCACCAGGAAGAGGAATTAACCAAAGGCTCAGCGTGCTGTGCCGGAGCCAGATTAGGGCCTGAAGCAATCCTGCGGTGTTACGGCCAGCTCACAAGAAAGCGAATTGAAGAAAGGAGCTCAGGGGCACTGTAATTCACAAAACTGCAGAGTTATAAATGACAGCTATCGTCAAAAAATATACTGAAGTAAGGCTGCCAAGAGGACTTGAAAGCGGGGCAGAATTGCAGGAACCCGATTTCAGGAGGTAGACTGGAATTGCATGTAAAGCATAGGAAAAGAGGCAGAACGTCCACAATGATGCACTTGCCCAAAAAGGGCATATGCGTTTTTTCCTGAATATATTCAAGAAAAAACGCATACGCACTTTTTGGCCAACCAAGCAAGCTTGCAAAGGAAATCTGCACTACAATGAAGTCTCACTTCCCCGGGGTCAAAAGGGCCATCTGAAAAAAGTGTAAAATCCAGAAAGGCAGGACAGGCCATGGAGAACTGGGAGCCTTGTTATGCTGATGGGCGGGATGAAAATTGCCAACAGCCACTTGGGAGAAGTGTATGGTGTTTCCTGAAACATCTAAAAAACAAAGCAACAGAGCCTAGGGCACTTCCACTTATGGTCCTATAGCTTAGGGAAATTACAATCAAAAAGACACAGCCACCCCAAAGTTTGGGACAGCTCTGTTTACAAGAACCTCGTTTACGGGACAAGTTCAATATCGCAGAAAGTGAAAAATGGATAAAGAAGTTGTGGTACTTACGTACAATGCAATATCACTCAGCAATGAAATCTATCTCATCAGGCCCGTAGCAGCATAATGAGTGGATTCAGGTATGATGATTCTAACTGAAATAAGTCACACAGAAAAAGAAACATCATAAGATATCACTAATACACGGAATGTAAACTTGGCTACACAGCAACTGGATTACAAAACAGAACAGGGTCTCAAATTTAGAAAACCAACTTATGCTTGCTTAAGGGGAAAGGTGAGTTGGGGTGCTGCATAAAAACAGAGATTGAAATGAGCACAGATAAAGTTCCTTAAGCCAAATATATAATAGACAAGAGCTACTCCTTGCTCAACGAAATGGACTCAACACCCCATATTAAATGCCTAAGAATGTACCTGACTAGTAAGTATCTGAAAACCTATAGATTGCTATGTCTCCGAAAGAGAATCAAGCGTGTGTACAGGGGCACAAACGCAGCAGTGATAGGATTGGAGAGGTTCGGTGAGCAAATGAAGACCCTTTGAAGTCATATTGCATGGTACCCATTCCACGGGTCTCAACTCTCCAGGTTTAAGGGATTCTTCCTTCAGCTAAAACATGCATGTGGAGCCCAGAGTATGATCAACCGTGTGATCGGGAGACGTGTTCCAATATGTCTCAGTTTTCGTCCCCTGGTACTCGGGTGAAACATTCCAGACGCTTTACTAACACTCTCCCGACTTGGAGAGTCAGTGCCTTTAAACTCCTGTTTGTCCCAGGTTGCAATTTCTGCGGAAGTTGAACAGGAATAGGGAGAACCAATGAGAGACTAGCTGGAGGTGTCTGGACGGGCAAATTTAATTCTCATTTCCCACCAGGAAGAGGAATTAACCAAAGGCTCAGCGTGCCGTGCCGGAACCAGATTAGGGCCTGAAGCAATCCTGCGGTGTTGCAGCCAGCTCACAAGAAAGCGAGTTGAAGAAAGGAGCTCAGGGGCACTGTAATTCACAATCCTGCAGAGTGATAAATGACAGCTATCGTCCAAAAATATACTGAAGTAAGGCTGCCAAGAGGACTTGAAAGCGGGGCAGAATTGCAGGAAACCGATTTCAGGAGGTAGACTGGAATTGCATTTAAAGCATAGGAAAAGAGGCAGAACGTCGACAATGAGGCACTTGGCCAAAAAGGGCGTATGCGTTTTTTTCTGAATATATTCAGGAAAAAACGCATACGCCCTTTTTGGCCAACCAAGCAAGCTTGCAAAGGAAATCTGCACTACAATGAAGTCTCACTTCCCCCCGGTCAAAAGGGCCATCTGATAAAAGTGTAAAATCCAGAAAGGCAGGACAGGCCATGGAGAACTGGGAGCCTTGTTATGCTGATGGGTGGGATGTAAATTGCCAACAGCCACTCGGGAGAAGTGTATGGTGTTTCCTGAAACATCTAAAAAACAAAGCAACAGAGCCTAGGGCACTTCCACTTATGGTCCTATAGCTTAGGGAAATTAAAATCTAAAAGACACAGCCACCCCAAAGTTTGGGACGGCTCTGTTTACAAGAACCTCGTTTACGGGACAAGTTCAATATCGCAGAAAGTGAAAAATGGATAAAGAAGTTGTGGTACTTACGTACAATGCAATATCACTCAGCAATGAAATCTATGTCATCAGGCCCGTAGCAGCATAATGAGTGGTTTGAGGTATGATGCTTCTAACTGAAATAAGTCACACAGAAAAAGAAACATCATAAGACATCACTAATACACCGAATGTAAACTTGGCTACACAGGAACTGAATTACAAAACAGAAGAGGGTTTCAAATTTAGAAAACCAACTTATGCTTGCTTAAGGGGAAAGGTGAGTTGGGGTGCTGCATAAAACCAGAGATTAAAATGAGCACAGATAAAGTTCCTTAAGCCAAATATGGAATAGACAAGAGCTACTCCTTGCTCAACGAAATGGACTCAACACCCCATATTAAACGCCTAAGAATGTACCTTACTAGTAAGTATCTTAAAACCTATGGATTGCTATGTCTCCGAAAGAGAATCAAGCGTGTGTACAGGGGCATAAACGCAGCAGTGATAGGATTGGAGAGGTTCGGTGAGCAAATGAAGACCCCTTGAAGTCATATTGCATGGTACCCATTCCACGGGTCTCAACTCTCCAGGTTTAAGGGATTCTTCCTTCAGCTAAAACATGCATGTGGAACCCAGAGTATGATCAACCGTGTGATCGGGAGACGTGTTCAAATATGTCTCAGTTCTCGTCCCCTTGTACTCGGGTGCAACATTCCAGACACTTTACTAACACTCTCCCGACTTGGAGAGTCAGTGCCTTTAAACTCCTGTTTGGCCCAGGTTGCAATTACTGCAGAAGATGAACAGGAATAGGGAGAACCAATGAGAGACTAGCTGGAGGTGTCTGGACGGGCAAATTTAACTCTCATTTCCCACCAGGAAGAGGAATTAACCAAAGGCTCAGCGTGCTGTGCCGGAACCAGATTAGGGCCTGAAGCAATCCTGCGGTGTTGCGGCCAGCTCACAAGAAAGCGAATTGAAGAAAGGAGCTCAGGGGCACTGTAATTCACAAACCTGCAGAGTTATAAATGACAGCTATCGTCAAAAAATATACTGAAGTAAGGCTGCCAAGAGGACTTGAAAGCGGGGCAGAATTGCAGGAACCCGATTTCAGGAGGTAGACTGGAATTGCATGTAAAGCATAGGAAAAGAGGCAGAACGTCCACAATGATGCACTTGGCCAAAAAGGGCATATGCGTTTTTTCCTGAATATATTCAAGAAAAAACGCATACGCCCTTTTTGGCCAACCAAGCAAGCTTGCAAAGGAAATCTGCACTACAATGAAGTCTCACTTCCCCCCCGGTCAAAAGGGCCATCTGATAAAAGTGTAAAATCCAGAAAGGCAGGACAGGCCATGGAGAACTGGGAGCCTTGTTATGCTGATGGGCGGGATGTAAATTGCCAACAGCCACTTGGGAGAAGTGTATGGTGTTTCCTGAAACATCTAAAAAACAAAGCAACAGAGCCTAGGGCACTTCCACTTATGGTCCTATAGCTTAGGGAAATTACAATCAAAAAGACACAGCCACCCCAAAGTTTGGGACAGCTCTGTTTACAAGAACCTCGTTTACGGGACAAGTTCAATATCGCAGAAAGTGAAAAATGGATAAAGATGTTGTGGTACTTACGTACCATGCAATATCACTCAGCAATGAAATCTATGTCATCAGGCCCGTAGCAGCATAATGACTGGATTCAGGTATGATGATTCTAACTGAAATAAGTCACACAGAGAAAGAAACATCATAAGATATCACTAATACACGGAATGTAAACTTGGCTACACAGGAACTGAATTACAAAACAGAACAGGGTCTCAAATTTAGAAAACCAACTTATGCTTGCTTAAGGGGAAAGGTGAGTTGGGGTGCTGCATAAAAACAGAGATTGAAATGAGCACAGATAAAGTTCCTTAAGCCAAATATATTATAGACAAGAGCTACTCCTTGCTCAAAGAGAGGGACTCAACACCCCATATTAAATGCCTAAGAATGTACCTGACTAGTAAGTATCTGAAAACCTATGGATTGCTATGTCTCCGAAAGAGAATCAAGCGTGTGTACAGGGGCACAAACGCAGCAGTGATAGGATTGGAGAGGTTCGGTGAGCAAATGAAGACCCTTTGAAGTCATATTGCATGGTACCCATTCCACGGGTCTCAACTCTCCAGGTTTAAGGGATTCTTCCTTCAGCTAAAACATGCATGTGGAGCCCAGAGTATGATCAACCGTGTGATCGGGAGACGTGTTCCAATATGTCTCAGTTTTCGTCCCCTGGTACTCGGGTGAAACATTCCAGACGCTTTACTAACACTCTCCCGACTTGGAGAGTCAGTGCCTTTAAACTCCTGTTTGTCCCAGTTTGCAATTTCTGCGGAAGTTGAACAGGAATAGGGAGAACCAATGAGAGACTAGCTGGAGGTGTCTGGACGGGCAAATTTAATTCTCATTTCCCACCAGGAAGAGGAATTAACCAAAGGCTCAGCGTGCCGTGCCGGAACCAGATTAGGGCCTGAAGCAATCCTGCGGTGTTGCGGCCAGCTCACAAGAAAGCGAGTTGAAGAAAGGAGCTCAGGGGCACTGTAATTCACAATCCTGCAGAGTGATAAATGACAGCTATCGTCCAAAAATATACTGAAGTAAGGCTGCCAAGAGGACTTGAAAGCGGGGCAGAATTGCAGGAAACCGATTTCAGGAGGTAGACTGGAATTGCATTTAAAGCATAGGAAAAGAGGCAGAACGTCGACAATGATGCACTTGGCCAAAAAGGGCGTATGCGTTTTTTCCTGAATATATTCAGGAAAAAACGCATACGCCCTTTTTGGCCAACCAAGCAAGCTTGCAAAGGAAATCTGCACTACAATGAAGTCTCACTTCCCCGGGGTCAAAAGGGCCATCTGATAAAAGTGTAAAATCCAGAAAGTCAGGACAGGCCATGGAGAACTGGGAGCCTTGTTATGCTGATGGGCGGGATGTAAATTGCCAACAGCCACTTGGGAGAAGTGTATGGTGTTTCCTGAAACATCTAAAAAACAAAGAAACAGAGCCTAGGGCACTTCCACTTATGGTCCTATAGCTTAGGGAAATTAAAATCTAAAAGACACAGCCACCCCAAAGTTTGGGACGGCTCTGTTTACAAGAACCTCGTTTACGGGACAAGTTCAATATCGCAGAAAGTGAAAAATGGATAAAGAAGTTGTGGTACTTACGTACAATGCAATATCACTCAGCAATGAAATCTATGTCATCAGGCCCGTAGCAGCATAATGAGTGGATTCAGGTATGATGATTCTAACTGAAATAAGTCACACAGAAAAAGAAACATCATAAGATATCACTAATACACGGAATGTAAACTTGGCTACACAGCAACTGGATTACAAAACAGAACAGGGTCTCAAATTTAGAAAACCAACTTATGCTTGCTTAAGGGGAAAGGTGAGTTGGGGTGCTGCATAAAAACAGAGATTGAAATGAGCACAGATAAAGTTCCTTAAGCCAAATATATAATAGACAAGAGCTACTCCTTGCTCAACGAGAGGGACTCAACACCCCATATTAAATGCCTAAGAATGTACCTGACTAGTAAGTATCTGAAAACCTATGGATTGCTATGTCTCCGAAAGAGAATCAAGCATGTGTACAGGGGCACAAACGCAGCAGTGATAGGATTGGAGAGGTTCGGTGAGCAAATGAAGACCCTTTGAAGTCATATTGCATGGTACCCATTCCACGGGTCTCAACTCTCCAGGTTTAAGGGATTCTTCCTTCAGCTAAAACATGCATGTGGAGCCCAGAGTATGATCAACCGTGTGATCGGGAGACGTGTTCCAATATGTCTCAGTTCTCGTCCCCTTGTACTCGGGTGCAACATTCCAGACGCTTTACTAACACTCTCCCGACTTGGAGAGTCAGTGCCTTTAAACTCCTGTTTGGCCCAGGTTGCAATTACTGCAGAAGATGAACAGGAATAGGGAGAACCAATGAGAGACTAGCTGGAGGTGTCTGGACGGGCAAATTTAACTCTCATTTCCCACCAGGAAGAGGAATTAACCAAAGGCTCAGCGTGCTGTGCCGGAACCAGATTAGGGCCTGAAGCAATCCTGCGGTGTTGCGGCCAGCTCACAAGAAAGCGAATTGAAGAAAGGAGCTCAGGGGCACTGTAATTCACAAACCTGCAGAGTTATAAATGACAGCTATCGTCAAAAAATATACTGAAGTAAGGCTGCCAAGAGGACTTGAAAGCGGGGCAGAATTGCAGGAACCCGATTTCAGGAGGTAGACTGGAATTGCATGTAAAGTATAGGAAAAGAGGCAGAACGTCCGCAATGATGCACTTGGCCAAAAAGGGCATATGCGTTTTTTCCTGAATATATTCAAGAAAAAACGCATACGCCCTTTTTGGCCAACCAAGCAAGCTTGCAAAGGAAATCTGCACTACAATGAAGTCTCACTTCCCCTGGGTCAAAAGGGCCATCTGAAAAAAGTGTAAAATCCAGAAAGGCAGGACAGGCCATGGAGAACTGGGAGCCTTGTTATGCTGATGGGCGGGATGAAAATTGCCAACAGCCACTTGGGAGAAGTGTATGGTGTTTCCTGAAACATCTAAAAAACAAAGCAACAGAGCCTAGGGCACTTCCACTTATGGTCCTATAGCTTAGGGAAATTACAATCAAAAAGACACAGCCACCCCAAAGTTTGGGACAGCTCTGTTTACAAGAACCTCGTTTACGGGACAAGTTCAATATCGAAGAAAGTGAAAAATGGATAAAGAAGTTGTGGTACTTACGTACAATGCAATATTACTCAGCAATGAAATCTATGTCATCAGGCCCGTAGCAGCATAATGACTGGATTCAGGTATGATGATTCTAACTGAAATAAGTCACACAGAGAAAGAAACATCATAAGATATCACTAATACATGGAATGTAAACTTGGCTACACAGGAACTGAATTACAAAACAGAACAGGGTCTCAAATTTAGAAAACCAACTTATGCTTGCTTAAGGGGAAAGGTGAGTTGGGGTGCTGCATAAAAACAGAGATTGAAATGAGCACAGATAAAGTTCCTTAAGCCAAATATATAATAGACAAGAGCTACTCCTTGCTCAACGAGAGGGACTCAACACCCCATATTAAATGCCTAAGAATGTACCTGACTAGTAAGTATCTGAAAACCTATGGATTGCTATGTCTCCGAAAGAGAATCAAGCGTGTGTACAGGGGCACAAACGCAGCAGTGATAGGATTGGAGAGGTTCGGTGAGCAAATGAAGACCCTTTGAAGTCATATTGCATGGTACCCATTCCACGGGTCTCAACTCTCCAGGTTTAAGGGATTCTTCCTTCAGCTAAAACATGCATGTGGAGCCCAGAGTATGATCAACCGTGTGATCGGGAGACGTGTTCCAATATGTCTCAGTTTTCGTCCCCTGGTACTCGGGTGTAACATTCCAGACGCTTTACTAACACTCTCCCGACTTGGAGAGTCAGTGCCTTTAAACTCCTGTTTGTCCCAGTTTGCAATTTCTGCGGAAGTTGAACAGGAATAGGGAGAACCAATGAGAGACTAGCTGGAGGTGTCTGGACGGGCAAATTTAATTCTCATTTCCCACCAGGAAGAGGAATTAACCAAAGGCTCAGCGTGCCGTGCCGGCACCAGATTAGGGCCTGAAGCAATCCTGTGGTGTTGCGGCCAGCTCACAAGAAAGCGAGTTGAAGAAAGGAGCTCAGGGGCACTGTAATTCACAATCCTGCAGAGTGATAAATGACAGCTATCGTCCAAAAATATACTGAAGTAAGGCTGCCAAGAGGACTTGAAAGCGGGGCAGAATTGCAGGAACCCGATTTCAGGAGGTAGACTGGAATTGCATTTAAAGCATAGGAAAAGAGGCAGAACGTCGACCATGATGCACTTGGCCAAAAAGGGCGTATGCGTTTTTTCCTGAATATATTCAGGAAAAAACGCATATGCCCTTTTTGGCCAACCAAGCAAGCTTGAAAAGGAAATCTGCACTACAATGAGGTCTCACTTCCCCCCGGTCAAAAGGGCCATCTGATAAAAGTGTAAAATCCAGAAAGGCAGGACAGGCCATGGAGAACTGGGAGCCTTGTTATGCTGATGGGCGGGATGTAAATTGCCAACAGCCACTCGGGAGAAGTGTATGGTGTTTCCTGAAACATCTAAAAAACAAAGCAACAGAGCCTAGGACACTTCCACTTATGGTCCTATAGCTTAGGGAAATTAAAATCTAAAAGACACAGCCACCCCAAAGTTTGGGACGGCTCTGTTTACAAGAACCTCGTTTACGGGACAAGTTCAATATCGCAGAAAGTGAAAAATGGATAAAAAAGTTGTGGTACTTACGTACAATGCAATATCACTCAGCAATGAAATCTATGTCATCAGGCCCGTAGCAGCATAATGAGTGGTTTCAGGTATGATGCTTCTAACTGAAATAAGTCACACAGAAAAAGAAACATCATAAGACATCACTAATACACCGAATGTAAACTTGGCTACACAGGAACTGAATTACAAAACAGAAGAGGGTCTCAAATTTAGAAACCAACTTATGCTTGCTTAAGGGGAAAGGTGAGTTGGGGTGCTGCATAAAACCAGAGATTAAAATGAGCACAGATAAAGTTCCTTAAGCCAAATATGGAATAGACAAGAGCTACCCCTTGCTCAACGAAATGGACTCAACACCCCATATTAAACGCCTAAGAATGTACCTTACTAGTAAGTATCTTAAAACCTATGGATTGCTATGTCTCCGAAAGAGAATCAAGCGTGTGTACAGGGGCATAAACGCAGCAGTGATAGGATTGGAGAAGTTCGGTGAGCAAATGAAGACCCCTTGAAGTCATATTGCATGGTACCCATTCCACGGGTCTCAACTCTCCAGGTTTAAGGGATTCTTCCTTCAGCTAAAACATGCATGTGGAACCCAGAGTATGATCAACCGTGTGATCGGGAGACGTGTTCAAATATGTCTCAGTTCTCGTCCCCTTGTACTCGGGTGCAACATTCCAGACGCTTTACTAACACTCTCCCGACTTGGAGAGTCAGTGCCTTTAAACTCCTGTTTGGCCCAGGTTGCAATTACTGCAGAAGATGAACAGGAATAGGGAGAACCAATGAGAGACTAGCTGGAGGTGTCTGGACGGGCAAATTTAACTCTCATTTCCCACCAGGAAGAGGAATTAACCAAAGGCTCAGCGTGCTGTGCCGGAACCAGATTAGGGCCTGAAGCAATCCTGCGGTGTTGCGGCCAGCTCACAAGAAAGCGAATTGAAGAAAGGAGCTCAGGGGCACTGTAATTCACAAACCTGCAGAGTTATAAATGACAGCTATCGTCCAAAAGTATACTGAAGTAAGGCTGCCAAGAGGACTTGAAAGCGGGGCAGAATTGCAGGAACCCGATTTCAGGAGGTAGACTGGAATTGCATGTAAAGCATAGGAAAAGCGGCAGAACGTCCACAATGATGCACTTGGCCAAAAAGGGCATATGCGTTTTTTCCTGAATATATTCAGGAAAAAACGCATACGCACTTTTTGGCCAACCAAGCAAGCTTGCAAAGGAAATCTGCACTACAATGAAGTCTCACTTCCCCGGGGTCAAAAGGGCCATCTGAAAAAACTGGAAAATCCAGAAAGGCAGGACAGGCCATGGAGAACTGGGAGCCTTGTTATGCTGATGGGCGGGATGAAAATTGCCAACAGCCACTAGGGAGAAGTGTATGGTGTTTCCTGAAACATCTAAAAAACAAAGCAACAGAGCCTAGGGCACTTCCACTTATGGTCCTATAGCTTAGGGAAATTACAATAAAAAAGACACAGCCACCCCAAAGTTTGGGACAGCTCTGTTTACAAGAACCTCGTTTACGGGACAAGTTCAATATCGCAGAAAGTGAAAAATGGATAAAGAAGTTGTGGTACTTACGTACCATGCAATATCACTCAGCAATGAAATCTATGTCATCAGGCCCGTAGCAGCATAATGACTGGATTCAGGTATGATGATTCTAACTGAAATAAGTCACACAGAGAAAGAAACATCATAAGATATCACTAATACACGGAATGTAAACTTGGCTACACAGGAACTGAATTACAAAACAGAACAGGGTCTCAAATTTAGAAAACCAACTTATGCTTGCTTAAGGGGAAAGGTGAGTTGGGGTGCTGCATAAAATCAGAGATTGAAATGAGCACAGATAAAGTTCCTTAAGCCAAATATATAATAGACAAGAGCTACTCCTTGCTCAACGAGAGGGACTCAACACCCCATATTAAATGCCTAAGAATGTACCTGACTAGTAAGTATCTGAAAACCTATGGATTGCTATGTCTCCGAAAGAGAATCAAGCGTGTGTACAGGGGCACAAACGCAGCAGTGATAGGATTGGAGAGGTTCGGTGAGCAAATGAAGACCCTTTGAAGTCATATTGCATGGTACCCATTCCACGGGTCTCAACTCTCCAGGTTTAAGGGATTCTTCCTTCAGCTAAAACATGCATGTGGAGCCCAGAGTATGATCAACCGTGTGATCGGGAGACGTGTTCCAATATGTCTCAGTTTTCGTCCCCTGGTACTCGGGTGAAACATTCCAGACGCTTTACTAACACTCTCCCGACTTGGAGAGTCAGTGCCTTTAAACTCCTGTTTGTCCCAGTTTGCAATTTCTGCGGAAGTTGAACAGGAATAGGGAGAACCAATGAGAGACTAGCTGGAGGTGTCTGGACGGGCAAATTTAATTCTCATTTCCCACCAGGAAGAGGAATTAACCAAAGGCTCAGCCTGCCATGCCGGAACCAGATTAGGGCCTGAAGCAATCCTGCGGTGTTGCGGCCAGCTCACAAGAAAGCGAGTTGAAGAAAGGAGCTCAGGGGCACTGTAATTCACAATCCTGCAGAGTGATAAATGACAGCTATCGTCCAAAAATATACTGAAGTAAGGCTGCCAAGAGGACTTGAAAGCGGGGCAGAATTGCAGGAAACCGATTTCAGGAGGTAGACTGGAATTGCATTTAAAGCATAGGAAAAGAGGCAGAACGTCGACAATGATGCACTTGGCCAAAAAGGGCATATGCGTTTTTTCCTGAATATATTCAGGAAAAAACGCATATGCCCTTTTTGGCCAACCAAGCAAGCTTGCAAAGGAAATCTGCACTACAATGAAGTCTCACTTCCCCCGGTCAAAAGGGCCATCTGAAAAAAGTGTAAAATCCAGAAAGGCAGGACAGGCCATGGAGAACTGGGAGACTTGTTATGCTTTTGGGCGGGATGTAAATTGCCAACAGCCACTCGGGAGAAGTGTATGTTGTTTCCTGAAACATCTAAAAAACAAACCAACAGAGTCTAGGGCACTTCCACTTATGGTCCTATAGCTTAGGGAAATTAAAATCAAAAAGACACAGCCACCCCAAAGTTTGGGACGGCTGTGTTTACAAGAAACTCGTTTACGGGACAAGTTAAATATCGCAGAAAGTGAAAAATGGATAAAGAAGTTGTGGTACTTACGTACAATGCAATATCACTCAGCAATGAAATCTATGTCATCAGGCCCGTAGCAGCATAATGAGTGGTTTCAGGTATGATGCTTCTAACTGAAATAAGTCACACAGAAAAAGAAACATCATAAGACATCACTAATACACCGAATGTAAAATTGGCTAAACAGGAACTGAATTACAAAACAGAAGAGGGTCTCAAATTTAGAAAACCAACTTATGCTTGCTTAAGGGGAAAGGTGAGTTGGGGTGCTGCATAAAACCAGAGATTGAAATGAGCACAGATAAAGTTCGTTAAGCCAAATATGTAACAGACAAGAGCTACTCCTTGCTCAACGAAATGGACTCAACACCCCATATTAAACGCCTAAGAATGTACCTTACTAGTAAGTATCTTAAAACCTATGGATTGCTATGTCTCCGAAAGAGAATCAAGCGTGTGTACAGGGGCATAAACGCAGCAGTGATAGGATTGGAGAGGTTCGGTGAGCAAATGAAGACCCCTTGAAGTCATATTGCATGGTACCCATTCCACGGGTCTCAACTCTCCAGGTTTAAGGGATTCTTCCTTCAGCTAAAACATGCATGTGGAACCCAGAGTATGATCAACCGTGTGATCGGGAGACGTGTTCAAATATGTCTCAGTTCTCGTCCACTTGTACTCGGGTGCAACATTCCAGACGCTTTACTAACACTCTCCCGACTTGGAGAGTCAGTGCCTTTAAACTCCTGTTTGGCCCAGGTGACAATTACTGCAGAAGATGAACAGGAATAGGGAGAACCAATGAGAGACTAGCTGGAGGTGTCTGGACGGGCAAATTTAACTCTCATTTCCCACCAGGAAGAGGAATTAACCAAAGGCTCAGCGTGCAGTGCCGGAACAAGATTAAGGCCTGAAGCAATCATGCGGTGTTGCGGCCAGCTCACAAGAAAGCGAATTGAAGAAAGGAGCTCAGGGGCACTGTAATTCACAAACCTGCAGAGTTATAAATGACAGCTATCGTCAAAAAATATACTGAAGTAAGGCTGCCAAGAGGACTTGAAAGCGGGGCAGAATTGCAGGAACCCGATTTCAGGAGGTAGACTGGAATTGCATGTAAAGCATAGGAAAAGAGGCAGAACGTCCGCAATGATGCACTTGGCCAAAAAGGGCATATGCGTTTTTTCCTGAATATATTCAAGAAAAAACGCATACGCCCTTTTTGGCCAACCAAGCAAGCTTGCAAAGGAAATCTGCACTACAATGAAGTCTCACTTCCCCCCGGTCAAAAGGGCCATCTGAAAAAAGTGTAAAATCCAGAAAGGCAGGACAGGCCATGGAGAACTGGGATCCTTGTTATGCTGATGGGCGGGATGAAAATTGCCAACAGCCACTTGGGAGAAGTGTATGGTGTTTCCTGAAACATCTAAAAAACAAAGCAACAGAGCCTAGGGCACTTCCACTTATGGTCCTATAGCTTAGGGAAATTACAATCAAAAAGACACAGCCACCCCAAAGTTTGGGACAGCTCTGTTTACAAGAACCTCGTTTACGGGACAAGTTCAATATCGCAGAAAGTGAAAAATGGATAAAGAAGTTGTGGTACTTACGTACCATGCAATATCACTCAGCAATGAAATCTATGTCATCAGGCCCGTAGCAGCATAATGACTGGATTCAGGTATGATGATTCTAACTGAAATAAGTCACACAGAGAAAGAAACATCATAAGATATCACTAATACATGGAATGTAAACTTGGCTACACAGGAACTGAATTACAAAACAGAACAGGGTCTCAAATTTAGAAAACCAACTTATGCTTGCTTAAGGGGAAAGGTGAGTTGGGGTGCTGCATAAAAACAGAGATTGAAATGAGCACAGATAAAGTTCCTTAAGCCAAATATATAATAGACAAGAGCTACTCCTTGCTCAACGAGAGGGACTCAACACCCCATATTAAATGCCTAAGAATGTACCTGACTAGTAAGTATCTGAAAACCTATGGATTGCTATGTCTCCGAAAGAGAATCAAGCGTGTGTACAGGGGCACAAACGCAGCAGTGATAGGATTGGAGAGGTTCGGTGAGCAAATGAAGACCCTTTGAAGTCATATTGCATGGTACCCATTCCACGGGTCTCAACTCTCCAGGTTTAAGGGATTCTTCCTTCAGCTAAAACATGCATGTGCAGCCCAGAGTATGATCAACCGTGTGATCGGGAGACGTGTTCCAATATGTCTCAGTTTTCGTCCCCTGGTACTCGGGTGTAACATTCCAGACGCTTTACTAACACTCTCCCGACTTGGAGAGTCAGTGCCTTTAAACTCCTGTTTGTCCCAGTTTGCAATTTCTGCGGAAGTTGAACAGGAATAGGGAGAACCAATGAGAGACTAGCTGGAGGTGTCTGGACGGGCAAATTTAATTCTCATTTCCCACCAGGAAGAGGAATTAACCAAAGGCTCAGCCTGCCGTGCCGGAACCAGATTAGGGCCTGAAGCAATCCTGCGGTGTTGCGGCCAGCTCACAAGAAAGCGAGTTGAAGAAAGGAGCTCAGGGGCACTGTAATTCACAATCCTGCAGAGTGATAAATGACAGCTATCGTCCAAAAATATACTGAAGTAAGGCTGCCAAGAGGACTTGAAAGCGGGGCAGAATTGCAGGAAACCGATTTCAGGAGGTAGACTGGAATTGCATTTAAAGCATAGGAAAAGAGGCAGAACGTCGACAATGATGCACTTGGCCAAAAAGGGCATATGCGTTTTTTCCTGAATATATTCAGGAAAAAACGCATATGCCCTTTTTGGCCAACCAAGCAAGCTTGCAAAGGAAATCTGCACTACAATGAGGTCTCACTTCCCCCCGGTCAAAAGGGCCATCTGATAAAAGTGTAAAATCCAAAAAGGCAGGACAGGCCATGGAGAACTGGGAGCCTTGTTATGCTGATGGGCGGGATGTAAATTGCCAACAGCCACTCGGGAGAAGTGTATGGTGTTTCCTGAAACATCTAAAAAACAAAGCAACAGAGCCTAGGGCACTTCCACTTATGGTCCTATAGCTTAGGGAAATTAAAATCTAAAAGACACAGCCACCCCAAAGTTTGGGATGGCTCTGTTTACAAGAACCTCGTTTACGGGACAAGTTCAATATCGCAGAAAGTGAAAAATGGATAAAGAAGTTGTGGTACTTACGTACAATGCAATATCACTCAGCAATGAAATCTATGTCATCAGGCCCGTAGCAGCATAATGAGTGGTTTCAGGTATGATGCTTCTAACTGAAATAAGTCACACAGAAAAAGAAACATCATAAGACATCACTAATACACGGAATGTAAACTTGGCTACACAGCAACTGGATTACAAAACAGAACAGGGTCTCAAATTTAGAAAACCAACTTATGCTTGCTTAAGGGGAAAGGTGAGTTGTGGTGCTTCATAAAACCAGAGATTGAAATGAGCACAGATAAAGTTCCTTAAGCCAAATATGTAACAGACAAGAGCTACTCCTTGCTCAACGAAATGGACTCAACACCCCATATTAAACGCGTAAGAATGTACCTTACTAGTAAGTATCTCAAAACCTATGGATTGCTATGTCTCCGAAAGAGAATCAAGCGTGCGTACAGGGGCATAAACGCAGCAGTGATAGGATTGGAGAGGTTCGGTGAGCAAATGAAGACCCTTTGAAGTCATATTGCATGGTACCCATTCCACGGGTCTCAACTCTCCAGGTTTAAGGGATTCTTCCTTCAGCTAAAACATGCATGTGGAACCCAGAGTATGATCAACCGTGTGATCGGTAGACGTGTTCAAATATGTCTCAGTTCTCGTCCCCTTGTACTCGGGTGCAACATTCCAGACGCTTTACTAACACTCTCCCGACTTGGAGAGTCAGTGCCTTTAAACTCCTGTTTGGCCCAGGTTGCAATTACTGCAGAAGATGAACAGGAATAGGGAGAACCAATGAGAGACTAACTGGAGGTGTCTGGACGGGCAAATTTAACTCTCATTTCCCACCAGGAAGAGGAATTAACCAAAGGCTCAGCGTGCTGTGTCGGAACCAGATTAGGGCCTGAAGCAATCCTGCGGTGTTGCGGCCAGCTCACAAGAAAGCGAATTGAAGAAAGGAGCTCAGGGGCACTGTAATTCACAAAACTGCAGAGTTATAAATGACAGCTATCGTCCAAAAGTATACTGAAGTAAGGCTGCCAAGAGGACTTGAAAGCGGGGCAGAATTGCAGGAACCCGATTTCAGGAGGTAGACTGGAATTGCATGTAAAGCATAGGAAAAGAGGCAGAACGTCCACAATGATGCATTTGGCCAAAAAGGGCATATGCGTTTTTTCCTGAATATATTGAGGAAAAAAACGCATACGCCCTTTTTGGCCAACCAAGCAAGCTTGCAAAGGAAATCTGCACTACAATGAAGTCTCACTTCCCCTGGGTCAAAAGGGCCATCTGAAAAAAGTGTAAAATCCAGAAAGGCAGGACAGGCCATGGAGAACTGGGAGCCTTGTTATGCTGATGGGCGGGATGAAAATTGCCAACAGCCACTTGGGAGAAGTGTATGGTGTTTCCTGAAACATCTAAAAAACAAAGCAACAGAGCCTAGGGCACTTCCACTTATGGTCCTATAGCTTAGGGAAATTACAATCAAAAAGACACAGCCACCCCAAAGTTTGGGACAGCTCTGTTTACAAGAACCTCGTTTACGGGACAAGTTCAATATCGCAGAAAGTGAAAAATGGATAAAGAAGTTGTGGTACTTACGTACCATGCAATATCACTCAGCAATGAAATCTATGTCATCAGGCCCGTAGCAGCATAATGACTGGATTCAGGTATGATGATTCTAACTGAAATAAGTCACACAGAGAAAGAAACATCATAAGATATCACTAATACACGGAATGTAAACTTGGCTACACAGGAACTGAATTACAAAACAGAACAGGGTCTCAAATTTAGAAAACCAACTTATGCTTGCTTAAGGGGAAAGGTGAGTTGGGGTGCTGCATAAAAACAGAGATTGAAATGAGCACAGATAAAGTTCCTTAAGCCAAATATATAATAGACAAGAGCTACTCCTTGCTCAACGAGAGGGACTCAACACCCCATATTAAATGCCTAAGAATGTACCTGACTAGTAAGTATCTGAAAACCTATGGATTGCTATGTCTCCGAAAGAGAATCAAGCATGTGTACAGGGGCACAAACGCAGCAGTGATAGGATTGGAGAGGTTCGGTGAGCAAATGAAGACCCTTTGAAGTCATATTGCATGGTACCCATTCCACGGGTCTCAACTCTCCAGGTTTAAGGGATTCTTCCTTCAGCTAAAACATGCATGTGGAGCCCAGAGTATGATCAACCGTGTGATCGGGAGACGTGTTCCAATATGTCTCAGTTTTCGTCCCCTGGTACTCGGGTGAAACATTCCAGACGCTTTACTAACACTCTCCCGACTTGGAGAGTCAGTGCCTTTAAACTCCTGTTTGTCCCAGTTTGCAATTTCTGCGGAAGTTGAACAGGAATAGGGAGAACCAATGAGAGACTAGCTGGAGGTGTCTGAACGGGCAAATTTAATTCTCATTTCCCACCAGGAAGAGGAATTAACCAAAGGCTCAGCGTGCCGTGCCGGAACCAGATTAGGGCCTGAAGCAATCCTGCGGTGTTGCGGCCAGCTCACAAGAAAGCGAGTTGAAGAAAGGAGCTCAGGGGCACTGTAATTCACAATCCTGCAGAGTGATAAATGACAGCTATCGTCCAAAAATATACTGAAGTAAGGCTGCCAAGAGGACTTGAAAGCGGGGCAGAATTGCAGGAAACCGATTTCAGGAGGTAGACTGGAATTGCATTTAAAGCATAGGAAAAGAGGCAGAACGTCGACAATGATGCACTTGGCCAAAAAGGGCATATGCGTTTTTTCCTGAATATATTCAGGAAAAAACGCATATGCCCTTTTTGGCCAACCAAGCAAGCTTGCAAAGGAAATCTGCACTACAATGAAGTCTCACTTCCCCCCGGTCAAAAGGGCCATCTGATAAAAGTTTAAATCCAGAAAGGCAGGACAGGCCATGGAGAACTGGGAGCCTTGTTATGCTGATGGGCGGGATGTAAATTGCCAACAGCCACTCGGGAGAAGTGTATGGTGTTTCCTGAAACATCTAAAAAACAAAGCAACAGAGCCTAGGGCACTTCCACTTATGGTCCTATAGCTTAGGGAAATTAAAATCTAAAAGACACAGCCACCCGAAAGTTTGGGATGGCTCTGTTTACAAGAACCTCGTTTACGGGACAAGTTCAATATCGCAGAAAGTGAAAAATGGATAAAGAAGTTGTGGTACTTACGTACAATGCAATATCACTCAGCAATGAAATCTATGTCATCAGGCCTGTAGCAGCATAATGAGTGGTTTCAGGTATGATGCTTCTAACTGAAATAAGTCACACAGAAAAAGAAACATCATAAGACATCACTAATACACCGAATGTAAACTTGGCTACACAGGAACTGAATTACAAAACAGAAGAGGGTCTCAAATTTAGAAAACCAACTTATGCTTGCTTAAGGGGAAAGGTGAGTTGGGGTGCTGCATAAAACCAGAGATTAAAATGAGCACAGATAAAGTTCCTTAAGCCAAATATGGAATAGACAAGAGCTACCCCTTGCTCAACGAAATGGACTCAACACCCCATATTAAATGCCTAAGAATGTACCTTACTAGTAAGTATCTTAAAACCTATGGATTGCTATGTCTCCGAAAGAGAATCAAGCGTGTGTACAGGGGCATAAACGCAGCAGTGATAGGATTGGAGAGGTTCGGTGAGCAAATGAAGACCCCTTGAAGTCATATTGCATGGTACCCATTCCACGGGTCTCAACTCTCCAGGTTTAAGGGATTCTTCCTTCAGCTAAAACATGCATGTGGAGCCCAGAGTATGATCAACCGTGTGATCGGGAGACGTGTTCCAATATGTCTCAGTTTTCGTCCCCTGGTACTCGGGTGAAACATTCCAGACGCTTTACTAACACTCTCCCGACTTGGAGAGTCAGTGCCTTTAAACTCCTGTTTGTCCCAGTTTGCAATTTCTGCGGAAGTTGAACAGGAATAGGGAGAACCAATGAGAGACTAGCTGGAGGTGTCTGGACGGGCAAATTTAATTCTCATTTCCCACCAGGAAGAGGAATTAACCAAAGGCTCAGCCTGCCGTGCCGGAACCAGATTAGGGCCTGAAGCAATCCTGCGGTGTTGCGGCCAGCTCACAAGAAAGCGAGTTGAAGAAAGGAGCTCAGGGGCACTGTAATTCACAATCCTGCAGAGTGATAAATGACAGCTATCGTCCAAAAATATACTGAAGTAAGGCTGCCAAGAGGACTTGAAAGCGGGGCAGAATTGCAGGAAACCGATTTCAGGAGGTAGACTGGAATTGCATTTAAAGCATAGGAAAAGAGGCAGAACGTCGACAATGATGCACTTGGCCAAAAAGGGCATATGCGTTTTTTCCTGAATATATTCAGGAAAAAACGCATATGCCCTTTTTGGCCAACCAAGCAAGCTTGCAAAGGAAATCTGCACTACAATGAAGTCTCACTTCCCCCCGGTCAAAAGGGCCATCTGATAAAAGTGTAAATCCAGAAAGGCAGGACAGGCCATGGAGAACTGGGAGCCTTGTTATGCTGATGGGCGGGATGTAAATTGCCAACAGCCACTCGGGAGAAGTGTATGGTGTTTCCTGAAACATCTAAAAAACAAAGCAACAGAGCCTAGGGCACTTCCACTTATGGTCCTATAGCTTAGGGATATTAAAATCTAAAAGACACAGCCACCCCAAAGTTTGGGACGGCTCTGTTTACAAGAACCTCGTTTACGGGACAAGTTCAATATCGCAGAAAGTGAAAAATGGATAAAGAAGTTGTGGTACTTACGTACAATGCAATATCACTCAGCAATGAAATCTATGTCATCAGGCCCGTAGCAGCATAATGAGTGGTTTCAGGTATGATGCTTCTAACTGAAATAAGTCACACAGAAAAAGAAACATCATAAGACATCATTAATACACCGAATGTAAACTTGGCTACACAGGAACTGAATTACAAAACAGAAGAGGGTCTCAAATTTAGAAAACCAACTTATGCTTGCTTAAGGGGAAAGGTGAGGTGGGGTGCTGCATAAAACCAGAGATTAAAATGAGCACAGATAAAGTTCCTTAAGCCAAATATGGAATAGACAAGAGCTACCCCTTGCTCAACGAAATGGACTCAACACCCCATATTAAATGCCTAAGAATGTACCTTACTAGTAAGTATCTTAAAACCTATGGATTGCTATGTCTCCGAAAGAGAATCAAGCGTGTGTACAGGGGCATAAACGCAGCAGTGATAGGATTGGAGAGGTTCGGTGAGCAAATGAAGACCCCTTGAAGTCATATTGCATGGTACCCATTCCACGGGTCTCAACTCTCCAGGTTTAAGGGATTCTTCCTTCAGCTAAAACATGCATGTGGAACCCAGAGTATGATCAACCGTGTGATCGGGAGACGTGTTCAAATATGTCTCAGTTCTCGTCCCCTTGTACTCGGGGGCAACATTCCAGACGCTTTACTAACACTCTCCCGACTTGGAGAGTCAGTGCCTTTAAACTCCTGTTTGGCCCAGGTTGCAATTACTGCAGAAGATGAACAGGAATAGGGAGAACCAATGAGAGACTAGCTGGAGGTGTCTGGACGGGCAAATGTAACGCTCATTTCCCAGCAGGAGGAGGAATTAACCAAAGGCTCAGCGTGCCGTACCGGAACCAGATTAGGGCCTGAAGCAATCCTGCGGTGTTGCGGCCAGCTCACAAGAAAGCGAGTTGAAGAAAGGAGATCAGGGGCACTGTAATTCACAAACCTGCAGAGTTATAAATGACAGCTATCGTCCAAAAATATACTGAAGTAAGGCTCCCAAGACAATTTGAAAGCGGGGCAGAATTGCAGGAAACCGATTTCAGAAGGTGACTGGAATTGCATTTAAAGCATAGGAAAAGAGGCAGAACGTCCACAATGATGCACTTGGCCAAAAAGTGGGTATGCGTTTTTTCCTGAATATATTCAGGAAAATACACATATGCACTTTTTGGCCAACCAAGCAAGCTTGCAAAGGAAATCTGCACTACAATGAAGTCTCACTTCCCCCCGGTCAAAAGGGCCATCTGAAAAAAGTGTAAAATACACAAAGGCAGGACAGGCCATGGAGACCTGGGAGCCTTGTTATGCTGATGGGTGGGATGTAAATTGCCAACAGCCACTCAGGAGAAGTGTATGGTGTTTCCTGAAACATCTAAAAAACAAAGCAACACAGCCTAGGGCACATCCACTTATGGTCCTATAGCTTAGGGAAATTAAAATCAAAAAGACACAGCCACCCCAAAGTTTGGGACGGCTCTGTTTACAAGAACTTCGTCTACGGTACAAGTTTAATATCGCAGAAAGTGAAAAATGGATAAAGAAGTTGTGGTACATACGTACAATGCAATATCACTCAGCAAGGAAATCTATGTCATCAGGCCCGTAGTTGCATAATGAGTGGATTCAGGTATGATGATTCTAACTGAAATAAGTCACACAGAAAAAGAAACATCATAAGATATCACTAATACACGGAATGCAAACTAGGCTACACAGGAACTGAATTACAAAACAGAACAGGGTCTCAAATTTAGAAAACCAACTTATGCTTGCTTAAGGGGAAAGGTGAGTTGGGGTGCTGCATAAAACCAGAGATTGAAATGAGCCCAGATAAAGTTCCTTAAGCCAAACATGTAATAGACAAGAGCTACTCCTTGCTAAACGAGATGGACTCAACACCCCACATATTAAACGCCTAAGAATGTACCTGACTAGTAAGTATCTTAAAACCTATGGATTTCTATGTCTCCGAAAGAGAATCAAGCGTGTGTACAGGGTCATAAACGCAGCAGTGATAGGATTGGGGAGGTTCGGTGAGCAAATGAAAACCCTTTGAAATCATATTGCATGGTACCCATTCCACGGCTCTCAACTCTCCAGGTTTAAGGGATTCTTCCTTCAGCTAAAACATGCATGTGGAACCCAGAGTATGATCAACCATGTCATCGGGAGACGTATTCCAGTATGTCTCAGTTCTCATCCCCTGGTAATCGGGTGCAACATTCCAGACGCTTTACTAACACTCTCCCGACTTGGAGAGTCAGTGCCTTTAACCTCCTGTTTGGCCCAGTTTGCAATTTCTGTGGAAATGAACAGGAATAGGGAGGACCAATGAGAGACTAGCTGGAGGTGTCTGGACGGGCAAATGTAACGCTCATTTCCCAGCAGGAGGAGGAATTAACCAAAGGCTCAGCGTGCCGTACCGGAACCAGATTAGGGCCTGAAGCAATCCTGCGGTGTTGCGGCCAGCTCACAAGAAAGCGAGTTGAAGAAAGGAGATCAGGGGCACTGTAATTCACAAACCTGCAGAGTTATAAATGACAGCTATCGTCCAAAAATATACTGAAGTAAGGCTCCCAAGAGAATTTGAAAGCGGGGCAGAATTGCAGGAAACCGATTTCAGAAGGTGACTGGAATTGCATTTAAAGCATAGGAAAAGAGGCAGAACGTCCACAATGATGCACTTGGCCAAAAAGTGGGTATGCGTTTTTTCCTGAATATATTCAGGAAAATACACATATGCACTTTTTGGCCAACCAAGCAAGCTTGCAAAGGAAATCTGCACTACAATGAAGTCTCACTTCCCCTGGGTCAAAAGGGCCATCTGAAAAAAGTGTAAAATACACAAAGGCAGGACAGGCCATGGAGACCTGGGAGCCTTGTTATGCTGATGGGCGGGATGTAAATTGCCAACAGCCACTTGGGAGAAGTGTATGGTGTTTCCTGAAACATCTAAAAAACAAAGCAACAGAGCCTAGGGCACTTCCACTTATGGTCCTATAGCTTAGGGAAATTAAAATCAAAAAGACACAGCCACCCCAAAGTTTGCGACGGCTCTGTTTACAAGAACCTCGTTTACAGTACAAGTTCAATATCGCAGAAAGTGAAAAATGGATAAAGAAGTTGTGGTACTTACGTACAATGCAATATAACTCAGCAATGACATCTACGTCATCAGGCCCGTAGCAGCATAATGAGTGGATTCAGGTATGATGATTCTAACTGAAATAAGTCACACAGAAATAGAAATATCATAAGATATCACTAATACATGGAATGTAAACTTGGCTACACAGGAACTGGATTACAAAACAGAACAGGGTCTCAAATGTAGAACACCAACTTATGCTTGCTTAAGGGGAAAGGTGAGTTGGGGTGCTGCATAAAAGCAGAGATTGAAATGAGCACAGATAAAGTTCCTTAAGCCAAATATGGAATAAACAAGAGCTACTCCTTGCTCAACGAAATGGACTCAAAACCCCATATTAAACGCCTAAGAATGTACCTGACTTGTATGTATCTGAAAACCTATGGATTGCTATGTCTCCGAAAGAGATCAAGCGTGTGTACAGGGGCATAAAGGCAGCAGTGATAGGACTGGAGAGGTTCGGTGAGCAAATGAAGACCCTTTGAAGTCATATTGCATGGTACCCATTCCACAGGTCTCAACTCTCCAGGTTTAAGGGATTCTTCTTTCAGCTAAAACATGCATGTGGAACCCAGAGTATGATCAACCGTGTGATCGGGAGATGTGTTCCAATATGTCTCAGTTCTCGTCCCCTGGTACTCGGGTGCAACATTCCAGACGCTTTACTAACACTCTCCCGACTTGGAGAGTCAGGGCCTTTAACCTCCTGTTTGGCCCAGTTTGCAGTTTCTGCGGAAGATGATCAGGAATAGGGAGAACCAATGAGAGACTAGCTGGAGGTGTCTGGACGGGCAAATTTAACTCTCATTTCCCACCAGGAAGAGGAATTAACCAAAGGCTCAGCGTGCTGTGCCGGAACCAGATTAGGGCCGGAAGCAATCCTGCGGTGTTGCGGCCAGCTCACAAGAAAGCGAGTTGAAGAAAGGAGCTCAGGGGCACTGTAATTCACAAACCTGCAGAGTTATAAATGACAGCTATCGTCCAAAAATATACTGAAGTAAGGCCGCCAAGAGGACTTGAAAGCGGGGCAGAATTGCAGGAAACCGATTTCAGGAGGTAGACTGGAATTGCATTTAAAGCATAGGAAAAGAGGCAGAACGTCGACAATGATCCACTTGGACAAAAAGGGCGTATGCGTTTTTTCCTGAATATATTCAGGAAAAAACGCATACGCACTTTTTGGCCAACCAAGCAAGCTTGCAAAGGGAATCTTCACTACAATGAAGTCTCACTTCCCCCTGGTGAAAAGGACCATCTGTAAAAAGTGTAAAATCCAGAAAGGCAGGACAGGCCATGGAGAACTGGGAGCCTTGTTATGCTGATGGGCGGGATGTAAATTGCCAACAGCCACTCGGGAGAAGTGTATGGTGTCTCCTGAAACATCTAAAAAACAAAGCAACAGAGCCTAGGGCACTTCCACTTATGGTCCTATAGCTTAGGGAAATTAAAATCAAAAAGACACAGCCACCCCAAAGTTTGCGACGGCTCTGTTTACAAGAACCTCGTTTACGGTACAAGTTTAATATCGCAGAAAGTGAAAACTGGATAAAGAAGTTGTGGTACTTACGTACAATGCAATATCACTCAGCAATGAAATCTATGTCATCAGGCCCATAGCAGCATAATGAGTGGATTCAGGTATGATGATTCTAACTGAAATAAGTCACACAGAAAAAGAAACATCATAAGATATCACTAATACACGGAATGTAATCTTGGCTACACAGGAACTGAATTAAAAAACAGAACAGGGTCTCAAATGTAGAAAACCAACTTATGCTTGCTTAAGGGGAAAGGTGAGTTGGGGTGCTGCATAAAACCAGAGATTGAAATGAGCCCAGATAAAGTTCCTTAAGCCAAACATGTAATAGACAAAAGCTACTCCTTGCTAAACGAGATGGACTCAACACCCCACATATTAAACGCCTAAGAATGTACCTGACTAGTAAGTATCTTAAAACCTATGGATTTCTATGTCTCCGAAAGAGAATCAAGCGTGTGTACAGGGTCATAAACGCAGCAGTGATAGGATTGGGGAGGTTCGGTGAGCAAATGAAAACCCTTTGAAATCATATTGCATGGTACCCATTCCACGGGTCTCAACTCTCCAGGTTTAAGGGATTCTTCCTTCAGCTAAATCATGCATGTGGAACCCAGAGTATGATCAACCGTGTCATCGGGAGACGTATTCCAGTATGTCTCAGTTCTCATCCCCTGGTAATCGGGTGCAACATTCCAGACGCTTTACTAACACTCTCCCGACTTGGAGAGTCAGTGCCTTTAACCTCCTGTTTGGCCCAGTTTGAAATTTCTGTGGAAATGAACAGGAATAGGGAGGACCAATGAGAGACTAGCTGGAGGTGTCTGGACGGGCAAATGTAACGCTCATTTCCCACCAGGAGGAGGAATTAACCAAAGGCTCAGCGTGCCGTACCGGAACCAGATTAGGGCCTGAAGCAATCCTGCGGTGTTGCGGCCAGCTCACAAGAAAGCGAGTTGAAGAAAGGAGATCAGGGGCACTGTAATTCACAAACCTGCAGAGTTATAAATGACAGCTATCGTCCAAAAATATACTGAAGTAAGGCTGCCAAGAGGACTTGAAAGCGGGGCAGAATTGCAGGAAACCGATTTCAGGAGGTAGACTGGAATTGCATTTAAAGCATAGGAAAAGAGGCAGAACGTCGTCAATGATGCACTTGGCCAAAAAGTGCGTATGCGTTTTTTTATGAATATATTCAAGAAAAACGCATACGCCCTTTTTGGCCAACCAACCACGCTTGCAAAGGAAATCTGCACTACAATGAAGTCTCACTTCCCCTGGGTCAAAAGGGCCATCTGAAAAAAGTGTAAAATCCAGAAAGGCAGGACAGGCCATGGAGAACTGGGAGCCTTGTTATGCTGATGGGCAGGATGTAAATTGCCAACAGCCACTCTGGAGAAGTGTATGATGTTTCCTGAAACATCTAAAAAACAAAGCAACAGAGCCTAGGGCACTTCCACTTATGGTCCTATAGCTTAGGGAAATTAAAATCAAAAAGACACAGCCAGCCCAAAGTTTGGGACAGCTCTGTTTACAAGAACCTCGTTTACAGTACAAGTTCAATATCGCAGAAAGTGAAACATGGATAAAGAAGTTGTGGTACTTACGTACAATGCAATATGACTCAGCAATGAAATCTATGTCATCAGGCCCGTAGCAGCATAATGAGTGGATTCAGGTATGATGATTCTAACTGAAATAAGTCACACAGAAAAAGAAACATCATAAGATATCACTAATACACGGAATGTAAACTTGGCTACACAGGAACTGGATTACAAAACAGAACAGGGTCTCAAATTTAGAAAACCAACTTATGCTTGCTTAAGGGGAAAGGTGACTTGGGGTGCTTCATAAAACCAGAGATTGAAATGAGCACAGATAAAGTTCCTTAAGCCAAACATGTAATAGACAAGAGCTACTCCTTGCTCAACAAAATGGACTCAACACCCCATATTAAACGCCTAAGAATGTACCTGACTAGTAAGTATCTTAAAACCTAAGGATTGCTGTCTCTGAAAGACAATCAAGCGTGTGTACAGGGGCATAAACGCAGCAGTGATAGGATTGGAGAGGTACGGTGAGCAAATGAAGACCCTTTGAAGTCATATTGCATGGTACCCATTACACGGTTCTCAACTCTCCAGGTTTAAAGGATTCTTCCTTCAGCTAAAACATGCATGTGGAACCCAGAGTATGATCAACCGTGTGATCGGGAGATGTGTTCTAATATCTCTCAGTTTTCAACCCCTGGTACTCGGGTGCAACATTCCAGACGCTTTACTAACACTCTCCCGACATGGAGAGTCAGTGCCTTTAACCTCCTGTTTGGCCCAGTTTGCAATTTCTGCGGAAGATGAACAGGAATAGGGAGAACAAATGAGAGACCAGCTGGAGGTGTGTGGACGGGCAAATTTAACTCTCATTTCCCACCAGGAAGAGGAATTAACCAAAGGCTCAGCGTGCCGTGCCGGAACCAGATTAGAGCCTGAAGCAATCCTGCGATCTTGCGGCAGCTCACAAGAAAGCGAGTTGAAGAAAGGAGCTCAGGGGCACTGTAATTCACAAACCTGCAGAGTTATAAATGACAGCTATCGTCCAAAAATATACTGAAGTAATCCTGCCAAGAGGACTTGAAAGCAGGGCAGAATTGCAGGAAACCGATTTCAGGAGGTAGACTGGAATTGCATTGAAAGCATAGGAAAAGAGGCAGAACGTCGACAATGATGCACTTGGCCAAAAAGGGCGTATGTGTTTTTTCCTGAATACATTCAGGAAAAAACGCATACGCACTTTTTGGCCAACCAAGCAAGCTTGCAAAGGAAATCTGCACTACAATGAAGTCTCACTTCCCCCCGGTCAAAAGGGCCATCTGAAAAAAGTGTAAAATCCAGAAAGGCAGGACTGGCCATGGAGAACTGGGAGCCTTGTTATGCTGATGGGCGGGATGTAAATTGCCAACAGCCACTCGGGAGAAATGTATGGTGTTTCCTGAAACATGTAAAAAACACAGCAACTGAGCCTAGGGCACTTCCACTTATGGTCCTATAGCTTAGGGAAATTAAAATCAAAAAGACACAGCCACCCCAAAGTTTGGGACGGCTCAGATTACAAGAACCTCCTTTACAGTACAAGTTCAATATCGCAGAAAGTGAAACATGGATAAAGAAGGTGTGGTACTTACGTACAATGCAATATGACTCAGCAATGAAATCTATGTCATCAGGCCCATAGCAGCATAATGAGTGGATTCAGGTATGATGATTCTAACTGAAATAAGTCACACAGAAAAAGAAACATCATAAGATATCACTAATACACGGAATGTAAACTTGGCTACACAGGAACTGGATTACAAAACAGAACAGGGTCTCAAATTTAGAAAACCAACTTATGCTTGCTTAAGGGGAAAGGTGACTTGGGGTGCTTCATAAAACCAGAGATTGAAATGAGCACAGATAAAGTTCCTTAAGCCAAACATGTAATAGACAAGAGCTACTCCTTGCTCAACAAAATGGACTCAACACCCCATATTAAACGCCTAAGAATGTACCTGACTAGTAAGTATCTTAAAACCTAAGGATTGCTGTCTCTGAAAGACAATCAAGCGTGTGTACAGGGGCATAAACGCAGCAGTGATAGGATTGGAGAGGTACGGTGAGCAAATGAAGACCCTTTGAAGTCATATTGCATGGTACCCATTACACGGTTCTCAACTCTCCAGGTTTAAAGGATTCTTCCTTCAGCTAAAACATGCATGTGGAACCCAGAGTATGATCAACCGTGTGATCGGGAGATGTGTTCTAATATCTCTCAGTTTTCAACCCCTGGTACTCGGGTGCAACATTCCAGACGCTTTACTAACACTCTCCCGACATGGAGAGTCAGTGCCTTTAACCTCCTGTTTGGCCCAGTTTGCAATTTCTGCGGAAGATGAACAGGAATAGGGAGAACAAATGAGAGACCAGCTGGAGGTGTGTGGACGGGCAAATTTAACTCTCATTTCCCACCAGGAAGAGGAATTAACCAAAGGCTCAGCGTGCCGTGCCGGAACCAGATTAGAGCCTGAAGCAATCCTGCGATCTTGCGGCAGCTCACAAGAAAGCGAGTTGAAGAAAGGAGCTCAGGGGCACTGTAATTCACAAACCTGCAGAGTTATAAATGACAGCTATCGTCCAAAAATATACTGAAGTAATCCTGCCAAGAGGACTTGAAAGCAGGGCAGAATTGCAGGAAACCGATTTCAGGAGGTAGACTGGAATTGCATTGAAAGCATAGGAAAAGAGGCAGAACGTCGACAATGATGCACTTGGCCAAAAAGGGCGTATGTGTTTTTTCCTGAATACATTCAGGAAAAAACGCATACGCACTTTTTGGCCAACCAAGCAAGCTTGCAAAGGAAATCTGCACTACAATGAAGTCTCACTTCCCCCCGGTCAAAAGGGCCATCTGAAAAAAGTGTAAAATCCAGAAAGGCAGGACTGGCCATGGAGAACTGGGAGCCTTGTTATGCTGATGGGCGGGATGTAAATTGCCAACAGCCACTCGGGAGAAATGTATGGTGTTTCCTGAAACATGTAAAAAACACAGCAACTGAGCCTAGGGCACTTCCACTTATGGTCCTATAGCTTAGGGAAATTAAAATCAAAAAGACACAGCCACCCCAAAGTTTGGGACGGCTCAGATTACAAGAACCTCCTTTACAGTACAAGTTCAATATCGCAGAAAGTGAAACATGGATAAAGAAGGTGTGGTACTTACGTACAATGCAATATGACTCAGCAATGAAATCTATGTCATCAGGCCCATAGCAGCATAATGAGTGGATTCAGGTATGATGATTCTAACTGAAATAAGTCACACAGAAAAAGAAACATCAGAAGATATCACTAATACACGGAATGTAAACTTGGCTACACAGGAACTGGATTACAAAACAGAACAGGGTCTCAAATGTAGAAAACCAACTTATGCTTGCTTAAGGGGAAAGGTGAGTTGGGGTGCTGCATAAAACCAGAGATTGAAATGAGCACAGATAAAGTTCCTTAAGCCAAATATGGAATAGACAAGAGCTACACCTTGCTCAACGAAATGGACTCAACACCCCATATTAAACGCCTAAGAATGTACCTGACTAGTAAGTATCTTAAAAGCTATAGATTGCTATGTCTCTGAAAGAGAATCAAGCATGTGTACAGGGGCATAAACGCAGCAGTGATAGGACTGGAGAGGTTCGGTGAGCAAATGAAGACCCTTTGAAGTCATATTGCATGGTACCCATTCCACGGGTCTCAACTCTCCAGTTTTAAGGGATTCTTCCTTCAGCTAAAACATGCATGTGGAACCCAGAGTATGATCAACCGTGTGATCGGGAGACGTGTTCCAATATGCTTCAGTTTTCGTCCCCTGGTACTCGGGTGCAACATTCCAGACGCTTTACTAACATTCTCCCGACTTGGAGAGTCAGTGCCTTTAAACTACTGTTTGCCCAGTTTGCAATTTCTGCGGAAGATGAACAGGAAGAGGGAGAACCAATGAGAGACTAGATGGAGGTGACTATACGGGCAAATTTAACTCTCATTTCCCACCGGGAAGTGGAATTAACCAAAGGCTCAGCGTGCCATGCCGGAAACAGAATAGGGCCTGAAGCAATCGTGCGGTGTTGCGGCCAGCTCACAAGAAAACGAGTTGAAGAAAGGAGCTCAGGGGCACTGTAATTCACAAACCTGCAGAGTTATAAATGACAGCTATCGTCCAAAAATATACTGAAGTAAGGCTGCCAAGAGGACTTGAAAGCGGGGCAGAATTGCAGGAAACCGATTTCAGGAGGCAGACTGGAATTGCATTTAAAGCATAGGAAAAGAGGCAGAACGTCCACAATGATGCATTTGGCCAAAAATGGCGTATGCGTTTTTTCCTGAATATATTCAGGAACAAAGGCATACGCACTTTTTGGCCAACCAAGCAAGGTTGCAAAGGAAATCTGCACTAAAATGAAGTCTCACTTCCCCCCGGTCAAAAGGGCCATCTGAAAAAATTGTAAAATCCAGAAAGGCAGGACAGGCCATGGAGAACTGGGAGCCTTGTTATGCTGATGGGCGGGATGTAAATTGCCAACAGCCACTCCGGAGAAGTGTATGGTGTTTCCTGAAACATCTAAAAAACAAAGCAACAGAGCCTAGGGCACTTCCACTTATGGTCCTATAGCTTAGGGAAATTAAAATCAAAAAGACACAGCCACCCCAAAGTTTGGGATGGCTCTGTTTACAAGAACGTCGTTTACGGTACAAGTTCAATATCGCAGAAAGTGAAAAATGGATAAAGAAGTTGTGGTACTTACGTATAATGCAATATCACTCAGCAATGAAATCTATGTCATCAGGCCCATAGCAGCATAATGAGTGGATTCAGGTATGATGATTCTAACTGAAATAAGTCACACAGAAAAAGAAACATCATAAGATATCACTAATACACGGAATGTAAACTTGGCTACACAGGAACTGGATTACAAAACAGAACAGTGTCTCAAATGTAGAAAACCAACTTATGCTTGCTTAAGGGGAAAGGTGAGTTGGGGTGCTGCATAAAACCAGAGATTGAAATGAGCACAGATAAAGTTCCTTAAGCCAAATATGGAATAGACAAGAGCTACTCCTTGCTCAACGAAATGCACTCAACACCTCATATCAAACGCCTAAGAATGTACCTGACTAGTAAGTATCTTAAAACCTATGGATTGCTATGTCTCCGAAAGAGAATCAAGCGTGTGTACAGGGGCATAAACGCAGCAGTGATAGGATTGGAGAGGTTCGGTGAGCAAATGAAGACCCTTTGAAGTCATATTGCATGGTACCCATTCCACGGGCTCAACTCTCCACGTTTAAGGGATTATTCCTTCACCTAAAACATGCATGTTGAACTCAGAGTATGATCAACCACGTGATCGGGAGACGTGTTCAAATATGTCTCAGTTTTCGAACCCTGGTACTCGTGTGCAACATTCCAGATGCTTTACTAACACTCTCCCGACTTGGAGAGTCAGTGCCTTTAACCTCCTGTTTGGCCCAGTTTGCAATTTCTGCGGAAGATGAACATGAATAGGGAGAACCAATGAGAGACTAGCTGGAGGTGTGTGGATGGGCAAATTTAACTCTCATTTCCCACCAGGAAGAGGAATTAACCAAAGGCTCAGCGTGCCGTGCAGGAACCATATTAGGGCCTGAAGCAATCCTGTGGTGTTGCGGCCAGCTCACAAGAAAGCGAGTTGAAGAAAGGAGCTCAGGGGCACTGTAATTCACAAACTTGCAGAGTTATAAATGACAGCTATCGTCCAAAAATATACTGAAGTAAGGCTGCCAAGAGGACTTGAAAGCGGGGCAGAATTGCAGGAAACCGATTTCAGGAGGTAGACTGGAATTGCATTGAAAGCATAGGAAAAGAGGCAGAACGTCCACAATGATGCACTTGGCCAAAAAGAGCGTATGCGTTTTTTCCTGAATATATTCAGGAAAAAACGCATACGCACTTTTTAGCCAACCAAGCAAGCTTGCAAAGGAAATCTGCACTACAATGAAGTCTCACTTCCCCCCGGTCAAAAGGGCCATCTGAAAAAAGTGTAAAATCCAGAAAGGCAGGACAGGCCATGGAGAACTGGGAGCCTTGTTATGCTGATGGGCGGGATGTAAATAGCCAACAGCCACTCGGGAGAAGTGTATGGTGTTTCCTGAAACATCTAAAAAACAAAGCAACAGAGCCTAGGACACTTCCACTTATGGTCCTATAGCTTAGGTAAATTAAAATCAAAAAGACACAGCCACCCCAATGTTTGGGACGTCTCTGTTTACAAGTACCTCATTCACGGTACAAGTTCAATATCGCAGAAAGTGAAAAATGGATAAAGAAATTGTGGTACTTACGTACAATGCAATATCACTCAGCAATGAAATCTATGTCATCAGGCCCGTAGCAGCATAATGAGTGGATTCAGGTATGATGATTCTAACTGAAATAAGTCACACAGAAAAAGAAACATCATAAGATATCACTAACACATGTAATGTAAACTTGGCTACAAAGCAACTGGATTATAAAAGAGAACAGGGTCTCAAATTTAGAAAACCAACATGCTTGCTTAAGGGGAAAGGTGAGTTGGGGTGCTGCATAAAACCAGAGATTGAAATGAGCACAGATAAAGTTCCTTAAGCCAAATATGTAATAAACAAGAGCTACTCCTTGCTCAAGCACATGGACTCAACACCCCATATTAAATGGCTAAGAATGTACCTGACGAGTAAGTATCTTAAAACCTATGGATTGCTATGTCTCCGAAAGAGAATCAAGCGTGTGTACAGGGGCATAAACGCAGCAGTGATAGGATTGGAGAGGTTCAGTGAGCAAATGAAGACCCTTTGAAGTCATATTGCATGGTACCCATTCCACGGGTCTCAACTCTCCAGGTTTAAGGGATTCTTCCTTCAGCTAAAACATGCATGTGGAACCCAGAGTATGATCAACCGTGTGATCGGGAGACGTGTTCCAATATGTCTCAGTTTTCGTCCCCTGGTACTCACGTGCAACATTCCAGATGCTTAACTAACACTCTCCCGACTTGGAGAGTCAGTGCCTTTAACCTCCTGTTTGGCCCAGTTTGCAATTTCTGTGGAAGATGAACAGGAATAGGGAGAACCAATGAGAGACTAGCTGGAGGTGTCTGGACGGGCAAATTTAACTCTCATTTCCCACCAGGAAGAGGAATTAACCAAAGGCTCAGCGTGCTGTGCCAGAAGAAGATTAGGGCCTGAAGCAATCCTGCGGTGTTGCGGCCAGCTCACAAGAAAGCGAGTTGAAGAAAGGAGCTCGGGGCACTGTAATTCACAAACCTGCAGAGTTATAAATGACAGCTATCGTCCAAAAATATGCTGAAGTAAGACTGCCAAGAGGACTTGAAAGCGGGGCAGAATTGCAGGAAACCGATTTCAGGAGGTAGACTGGAATTGCATTTAAAGCATAGGAAAAGAGGCAGAACGTCGACAATGATGCACTTGGCCAAAAAGGGCATATACGTTTTTTCCTGAATATATTCAGGAAAAAACGCATATGCCCTTTTTGGCCAACCAAGCAAGCTTGCAAAGGAAATCTGCACTACAATGAAGTCTCACTTCCCCCCTGTCAAAAGGGCCATCGGAAAAAGTCTAAAATCCAGAAAGGCAGGACAGGCCATGGAGAACTGAGAGCCTTGTTATGCTGTTGGGGGGATGTAAATTGCCAACAGCCACTCGGGAGAAGTGTATGGTGTCTCCTGAAACATCTAAAAAACAAAGCAACAGAGCCTAGGGCACTTCCACTTATGGTCCTATAGCTTAGGGAAATTGAAATCAAAAAGACACAGCCACCCCAAAGTTTGGGACGGTTCTGTTTACAAGAACCTCGTTTATGGTACAAGTTCAATATCGCAGAGAGTGAAAACTGGATAAAGAAGTTGTGGTACTTACGTACAATGCAATATCACTCAGCAATGAAATCTATGTCATCAGGCCCGTAGCAGCATAATGAGTGTATTCAGGTATGATGATTCTAACTGAAATAAGTCACACAGAAAAAGAAACATCATAAGATATCACTAATACACGGAATGTAAACTTGGCTACACAGGAACTGGATTACAAAACAGAACAGGGTCTCAAATGTAGAAAACCAACTGATCCTTGCTTAAGGGGAAAGGTGAGTTGGGTTGCTGCATAAAACCAGAGATTGAAATGAGCACAGATAAAGTTCCTTAAGCCAAATATGGAATAGACAACAGCTACTCCTTGATCAACGAAATGGACTCAACACCCCATATTAAACGCCTAAGTATGTACCTGACTAGTAAGTATCTTAAAACCTATGGATTGCTGTGTCTCCGAAAGAGAATCAAGCGTGTGTACAGGGGCATAAACGCAGCAGTGATAGGATTGGAGAGGTTCGGTGAGCAAATGAAGACCCTTTGAAGTCATATTGCATGGTAGCCATTCCACGGGTCTCAACTCTCCAGGTTTAAGGGATTCTTCCTTCAGCTAAAACATGCATGTGGAACCCAGAGTATGATCAACCGTGTGATCGGGAGACGTGTTCAAATATGTCTCAGTTCTCGTCCACTGTTACTCGGGTGCAACATTCCAGATGCTTTATTAACACTCTCCCGACTTGGAGAGTCAGTGCCTGTAACCTCCTATTTGGCCCAGTTTGCAATTTCTGTGGAAGATGAACAGGAATAGGGAGAACCAATGAGAGACTAGCTGGAGGTGTCTGGACGGGCAAATTTAACTCTCATTTCCCACCAGGAAGAGGAATTAACCAAAGGCTCAGCGTGCCGTGCCGGAACCAGATTAGGGCCTGAAGCAATCCTTCGGTGTTGCGGCCATCTCACAAGAAAGCGAGTTGAAGAAAGGAGCTCAGGGGCACAGTAATTCACAAACCTGCAGAGTTATAAATGACAGCTATTGTCCAAAAAATACTGAAGTAAGGCTGCCAAGGGGACTTGAAAGCGGGGCAGAATTGCAGGAAACCGATTTCAGGAGGTAGACTGGAATTGCATTTAAAGCATAGGAAAAGACGCAGAACGTCCACAATGATGCACTTGGCCAAAAAGGGCGTATGCGTTTTTTCCTGAATATATTCAGGAATAATGCATACGCCCTTTTTGGCCAACCAAGCAAGTTGCAAAGGAAATCAGCACTACAATGAAGTCTCACTTCCCCCCGGTCAAAAGGGCCATCTGAAAAAAGTGTAAAATCCAGAAAGGCAGGACAGGCCATGGAGAACTGGGAGCCTTGTTATGCTGATGGGCGGGATGTAAATTGCCAACAGCCACTCGGGAGAAGTGTATGGTGTCTCCTGAAACATCTAAAAAACAAAGCAACAGAGCCTAGGGCACTTCCACTTATGGTCCTATAGCTTAGGGAAATTAAAATCAAAAAGACACAGCCACCCCAAAGTTTGGGACGGCTCTGTTTACAAGAACCTCGTTTACGGTACAAGTTCAATATTGCAGAAAGCGAAAAATGGATAAAGAAGTTGTGGTACTTACGTCCAATGCAATATCACTCAGCAATGAAATCTATGTCATCAGGCCCATAGCAGCATAATGAGTGGATTCAGGTATGATGATTCTAACTGAAATAAGTCACACAGAAATAGAAATATCATAAGACATCACTAATACACGGAATGTAAACTTGGCTACACAGGAACTGGATTACAAAACAGAACAGGGTCTCAAATGTAGAAAACCAACTTATGCTTACTTAAGGGGAAAGGTGAGTTGGGGTGCTGCATAAAACCAGAGATTGAAATGAGCACAGATAAAGTTCCTTAAGCCAAATATGGAATAGACAAGAGCTACACCTTGCTCAACGAAATGGACTCAACACCCCATATTAAACGCCTAAGAATGTACCTGACTAGTAATTATCTTAAAACCTATGGATTGCTATGTCTCCGAAAGAGAATCAAGCGTGTGTACACGGGCATAAACGCAGCAGTGATAGGATTGGAGAGGTTCGGTGCGCAAATGAAGACCCTTTGAAGTCATATTGCATGGTACCCATTCCATGGGTCTCAACTCTCCAGGTTTAAGGGATTCTTCCTTCAGCTAAAACATGCATGTGGAACCCAGAGTATGATCAACCGTGTGATCGGGAGACGTGTTCCAATATGCCTCAGTTTTCGTCCCCTGGTACTCGGGTGCAACATTCCAGACGCTTTACTAACATTCACCCGACTTGGAGAGTCAGTGCCATTAACCTACTGTTTGGCCCAGTTTGCAATTTCTGCGGAAGATGAACAGGAAGAGGGAGAACCAATGAGAGACTCGCTGGAGGTGACTATACGGGCAAATTTAACTCTCATTTCCCACCGGGAAGTGGAATTAACCAAAGGCTCAGCGTGCCATGCCGGAAACAGAATAGGGCCTGAAGCAATCGTGCGGTGTTGCGGCCAGCTCACAAGAAAGCGAGTTGAAGAAAGGAGCTCAGGGGCAGTGTAATTCACAAACCTGCAGAGTTATAAATCACAGCTATCGTCCAAAAATATACTGAAGTAAGGCTGCCAAGAGGACTTGAAAGCGGGGCAGAATTGAAGGAAACCGATTTCAGGAGGTAGACTGGAATTGCCTTTAAAGCATAGGAAAAGAGGCAGAACGTCCACAATGATACATTTGGCCAAAAAGGGCGTATGCGTTTTTTCCTGAATATATTCAGGAACAAACGCATACGCACTTTTTGCCCAACCAAGCAAGGTTGCAAATGAAATCTGCACTACAATGAAGTCTCACTTCCCCCCGGTCAAAAGGGCCATCTGAAAAAAGTGTAAAATCCAGAAAGGCAGGACAGGCCATGGAGAACTGGGAGCCTTGTTATGCTGATGGGCGGGATGTAAATTGCCAACAGCCACTCGGGAGAAGTGTATGGTGTTTCCTGAAACATCTAAAAAACAAAGCAACAGAGCCTAGGACACTTCCACTTATGGTCCTATAGCTTAGGGAAATTAAAATCAAAAACACACAGCCACCCCAAAGTTTGGGACGGCTCTGTTTACAAGAACCTCATTCACGGTACAAGTTCAATATCGCAGAAAGTGAAAAATGGATAAAGAAATTGTGGTACTTACGTACAATGCAATATCACTCAGCAATGAAATCTATGTCATCAGGCCTGTAGCAGCATAATGAGTGGATTCAGGTATGATGATTCTAACTGAAATAAGTCACACAGAAAAAGAAACATCATAAGATATCACTAACACATGTAATGTAAACTTGGCTACAAAGCAACTGGATTATAAAAGAGAACAGGTTCTCAAATTTAGAAAACCAACATGCTTGCTTAAGGGGAAAGGTGAGTTGGGGTGCTGCATAAAACCAGAGATTGAAATGAGCACAGATAAAGTTCCTTAAGCCAAATATGTAATAAACAAGAGCTACTCCTTGCTCAAGCACATGGACTCAACACCCCATATTAAATGGCTAAGAATGTACCTGACGAGTAAGTATCTTAAAACCTATGGATTGCTATGTCTCCGAAAGAGAATCAAGCGTGTGTACAGGGGCATAAACGCAGCAGTGATAGGATTGGAGAGGTTCAGTGAGCAAATGAAGACCCTTTGAAGTCATATTGCATGGTACCCATTCCACGGGTCTCAACTCTCCAGGTTTAAGGGATTCTTCCTTCAGCTAAAACATGCATGTGGAACCCAGAGTATGATCAACCGTGTGATCGGGAGACGTGTTCAAATATGTCTCAGTTTTCGACCCCTGGTACTCGGGTGCAACATTCCAGATGCTTTACTAACACTCTCCCGACTTGGAGAGTCAGTGCCTTTAACCTCCTGTTTGGCCCAGTTTGCAATTTCTGTGGAAGATGAACAGGAATAGGGAGAACAAATGAGAGACTAGCTGGAGGTGACTATACGGGCATTTAACTCTCATTTCCCACCAGGAAGTGGAATTAACCAAAGGCTCAGCGTGCCGTGCCGGAACAAGATTAGGGCCTGAAGCAATCCTGCGATGTTGCGGCCAGCTCACAAGAAAGCAAGTTGAAGAAAGGAGCTCAGGGGCACAGTAATTCACAAACCTGCAGAGTTATAAATGACAGCTATCGTCCAAAAATATACTGAAGTAAGGCTGCCAAGAGGACTTGAAAGCAGGGCAGAATTGCAGGAAACCGATTTCAGGAGGTACACTGGAATTGCATTTAAAGCATAGGAAAAGAGGCAGAATGTCGACAATGATGCACTTGGCCAAAAAGGGCGTATGCGTTTTTTCCTGAATATATTCAGGAAAAAACGCATATGCACTTTTTGGCCAACCAAGCAAGCTTGCAAAGGAAATCTGCACTACAATGAAGTCTCACTTCTCCCCGGTCAAAAGGGCCATCTGGAAAAAGTGTAAAATCCAGAAAGGTAAGACAGGCCATGGAGAACTGGGAGCCTTGTTACGCTGATGGGCGGGATGTAAATTGTCAACAGCCACTCGGGAGAAGTGTATGGTGTTTCCTGAAACATCTAAAAAACAAAGCAACAGAGCCTAGGGCACTTCCACTTATGGTCCTATAGCATAGGGAAATTAAAATCAAAAAGACACAGCCACCCCAAAGTTTGGGACGGCTCTTTTACAAGAACCTCGTTTAAGGTACAAGTTCAATATCGCAGAAAGTGAAAAATGGATAAAGAAGTTGTGGTACTTTCGTACAATGCAATATCACTCAGCAATGATATCTATGTCACCAGGCCTCTAGCAGAAAATGAGTGGATTCAGGTATGATGATTCTAACTGAAATAAGTCACACAGAAAAAGAAACATCATAAGATATCACTAATACACGGAATGTAAACTTGGCTACACAGGAACTGAATTACAAAACAGAACAGGGTCTCAAATGTAGAAAACCAACTTATGCTTGCTTAAGGGGAAAGGTGAGTTGGGGTGCTGCATAAAACCAGAGATTGAAATGGGCACAGATAAAGTTCCTTAAGCCAAATATGGAATAGACAAGAGCTACTCCTTGATCAACGAAATGGACTCAACACCCCATATTAAACGCCTAAGAATGTACCTGACTAGTAAGTATCTTAAAACCTATCGATTGCTATGTCTCCGAAAGAGAATCAAGCGTGTGTACAGGGGCATAAACGCAGCAGTGATAGGATTGGAGAGGTTCGGTGAGCAAATGAAGACCGTTTGAAGTCATATTGCATGGCACCCATTCCACGGGTCTCAACTCTCCAGGTTTAAGGGATTCTTCCTTCAGCTAAAACATGCATGTGGAACCCAGAGTATGATCAACCGTGTGATCGGGAGACGTGTTCAAATATGTCTCAGTTCTCGTCCCCTGGTACTCGGGTGCAACATTCCAGACGCTTTACTAACATTCTCCCGACTTGGAGAGTCAGTGCCTTTAAACTACTGTTTGCCCAGTTTGCAATTTCTGCGGAAGATGAACAGGAAGAGGGAGAACCAATGAGAGACTAGCTGGAGGTGACTATACGGGCAAATTTAACTCTCATTTCCCACCGGGAAGTGGAATTAACCAAAGGCTCAGCGTGCCATGCCGGAAACAGAATAGGGCCTGAAGCAATCGTGCGGTGTTGCGGCCAGCTCACAAGAAAACGAGTTGAAGAAAGGAGCTCAGGGGCACTGTAATTCACAAACCTGCAGAGTTATAAATGACAGCTATCGTCCAAAAATATACTGAAGTAAGGCTGCCAAGAGGACTTGAAAGCGGGGCAGAATTGCAGGAAACCGATTTCAGGAGGCAGACTGGAATTGCATTTAAAGCATAGTAAAAGAGGCAGAACGTCCACAATGATGCATTTGGCCAAAAATGGCGTATGCGTTTTTTCCTGAATATATTCAGGAACAAAGGCATACGCACTTTTTGGCCAACCAAGCAAGGTTGCAAAGGAAATCTGCACTAAAATGAAGTCTCACTTCCCCCCGGTCAAAAGGGCCATCTGAAAAAATTGTAAAATCCAGAAAGGCAGGACAGGCCATGGAGAACTGGGAGCCTTGTTATGCTGATGGGCGGGATGTAAATTGCCAACAGCCACTCCGGAGAAGTGTATGGTGTTTCCTGAAACATCTAAAAAACAAAGCAACAGAGCCTAGGGCACTTCCACTTATGGTCCTATAGCTTAGGGAAATTAAAATCAAAAAGACACAGCCACCCCAAAGTTTGGGATGGCTCTGTTTACAAGAACGTCGTTTACGGTACAAGTTCAATATCGCAGAAAGTGAAAAATGGATAAAGAAGTTGTGGTACTTACGTATAATGCAATATCACTCAGCAATGAAATCTATGTCATCAGGCCCATAGCAGCATAATGAGTGGATTCAGGTATGATGATTCTAACTGAAATAAGTCACACAGAAAAAGAAACATCATAAGATATCACTAATACACGGAATGTAAACTTGGCTACACAGGAACTGGATTACAAAACAGAACAGTGTCTCAAATGTAGAAAACCAACTTATGCTTGCTTAAGGGGAAAGGTGAGTTGGGGTGCTGCATAAAACCAGAGATTGAAATGAGCACAGATAAAGTTCCTTAAGCCAAATATGGAATAGACAAGAGCTACTCCTTGCTCAACGAAATGCACTCAACACCTCATATCAAACGCCTAAGAATGTACCTGACTAGTAAGTATCTTAAAACCTATGGATTGCTATGTCTCCGAAAGAGAATCAAGCGTGTGTACAGGGGCATAAACGCAGCAGTGATAGGATTGGAGAGGTTCGGTGAGCAAATGAAGACCCTTTGAAGTCATATTGCATGGTACCCATTCCACGGGCTCAACTCTCCACGTTTAAGGGATTATTCCTTCACCTAAAACATGCATGTTGAACTCAGAGTATGATCAACCACGTGATCGGGAGACGTGTTCAAATATGTCTCAGTTTTCGAACCCTGGTACTCGTGTGCAACATTCCAGATGCTTTACTAACACTCTCCCGACTTGGAGAGTCAGTGCCTTTAACCTCCTGTTTGGCCCAGTTTGCAATTTCTGCGGAAGATGAACATGAATAGGGAGAACCAATGAGAGACTAGCTGGAGGTGTGTGGATGGGCAAATTTAACTCTCATTTCCCACCAGGAAGAGGAATTAACCAAAGGCTCAGCGTGCCGTGCAGGAACCATATTAGGGCCTGAAGCAATCCTGTGGTGTTGCGGCCAGCTCACAAGAAAGCGAGTTGAAGAAAGGAGCTCAGGGGCACTGTAATTCACAAACTTGCAGAGTTATAAATGACAGCTATCGTCCAAAAATATACTGAAGTAAGGCTGCCAAGAGGACTTGAAAGCGGGGCAGAATTGCAGGAAACCGATTTCAGGAGGTAGACTGGAATTGCATTGAAAGCATAGGAAAAGAGGCAGAACGTCCACAATGATGCACTTGGCCAAAAAGAGCGTATGCGTTTTTTCCTGAATATATTCAGGAAAAAACGCATACGCACTTTTTAGCCAACCAAGCAAGCTTGCAAAGGAAATCTGCACTACAATGAAGTCTCACTTCCCCCCGGTCAAAAGGGCCATCTGAAAAAAGTGTAAAATCCAGAAAGGCAGGACAGGCCATGGAGAACTGGGAGCCTTGTTATGCTGATGGGCGGGATGTAAATAGCCAACAGCCACTCGGGAGAAGTGTATGGTGTTTCCTGAAACATCTAAAAAACAAAGCAACAGAGCCTAGGACACTTCCACTTATGGTCCTATAGCTTAGGTAAATTAAAATCAAAAAGACACAGCCACCCCAATGTTTGGGACGTCTCTGTTTACAAGTACCTCATTCACGGTACAAGTTCAATATCGCAGAAAGTGAAAAATGGATAAAGAAATTGTGGTACTTACGTACAATGCAATATCACTCAGCAATGAAATCTATGTCATCAGGCCCGTAGCAGCATAATGAGTGGATTCAGGTATGATGATTCTAACTGAAATAAGTCACACAGAAAAAGAAACATCATAAGATATCACTAACACATGTAATGTAAACTTGGCTACAAAGCAACTGGATTATAAAAGAGAACAGGGTCTCAAATTTAGAAAACCAACATGCTTGCTTAAGGGGAAAGGTGAGTTGGGGTGCTGCATAAAACCAGAGATTGAAATGAGCACAGATAAAGTTCCTTAAGCCAAATATGTAATAAACAAGAGCTACTCCTTGCTCAAGCACATGGACTCAACACCCCATATTAAATGGCTAAGAATGTACCTGACGAGTAAGTATCTTAAAACCTATGGATTGCTATGTCTCCGAAAGAGAATCAAGCGTGTGTACAGGGGCATAAACGCAGCAGTGATAGGATTGGAGAGGTTCAGTGAGCAAATGAAGACCCTTTGAAATCATATTGCATGGTACCCATTCCACGGGTCTCAACTCTCCAGGTTTAAGGGATTCTTCCTTCAGCTAAAACATGCATGTGGAACCCAGAGTATGATCAACCGTGTGATCGGGAGACGTGTTCCAATATGTCTCAGTTTTCGTCCCCTGGTACTCACGTGCAACATTCCAGATGCTTAACTAACACTCTCCCGACTTGGAGAGTCAGTGCCTTTAACCTCCTGTTTGGCCCAGTTTGCAATTTCTGCGGAAGATGAACAGGAATAGGGAGAACCAATGAGAGACTAGCTGGAGGTGTCTGGACGGGCAAATTTAACTCTCATTTCCCACCAGGAAGAGGAATTAACCAAAGGCTCAGCGTGCTGTGCCAGAAGAAGATTAGGGCCTGAAGCAATCCTGCGGTGTTGCGGCCAGCTCACAAGAAAGCGAGTTGAAGAAAGGAGCTCGGGGCACTGTAATTCACAAACCTGCAGAGTTATAAATGACAGCTATCGTCCAAAAATATGCTGAAGTAAGACTGCCAAGAGGACTTGAAAGCGGGGCAGAATTGCAGGAAACCGATTTCAGGAGGTAGACTGGAATTGCATTTAAAGCATAGGAAAAGAGGCAGAACGTCGACAATGATGCACTTGGCCAAAAAGGGCATATACGTTTTTTCCTGAATATATTCAGGAAAAAACGCATATGCCCTTTTTGGCCAACCAAGCAAGCTTGCAAAGGAAATCTGCACTACAATGAAGTCTCACTTCCCCCCTGTCAAAAGGGCCATCGGAAAAAGTCTAAAATCCAGAAAGGCAGGACAGGCCATGGAGAACTGAGAGCCTTGTTATGCTGTTGGGGGGATGTAAATTGCCAACAGCCACTCGGGAGAAGTGTATGGTGTCTCCTGAAACATCTAAAAAACAAAGCAACAGAGCCTAGGGCACTTCCACTTATGGTCCTATAGCTTAGGGAAATTGAAATCAAAAAGACACAGCCACCCCAAAGTTTGGGACGGTTCTGTTTACAAGAACCTCGTTTATGGTACAAGTTCAATATCGCAGAGAGTGAAAACTGGATAAAGAAGTTGTGGTACTTACGTACAATGCAATATCACTCAGCAATGAAATCTATGTCATCAGGCCCGTAGCAGCATAATGAGTGTATTCAGGTATGATGATTCTAACTGAAATAAGTCACACAGAAAAAGAAACATCATAAGATATCACTAATACACGGAATGTAAACTTGGCTACACAGGAACTGGATTACAAAACAGAACAGGGTCTCAAATGTAGAAAACCAACTGATCCTTGCTTAAGGGGAAAGGTGAGTTGGGTTGCTGCATAAAACCAGAGATTGAAATGAGCACAGATAAAGTTCCTTAAGCCAAATATGGAATAGACAACAGCTACTCCTTGATCAACGAAATGGACTCAACACCCCATATTAAACGCCTAAGTATGTACCTGACTAGTAAGTATCTTAAAACCTATGGATTGCTGTGTCTCCGAAAGAGAATCAAGCGTGTGTACAGGGGCATAAACGCAGCAGTGATAGGATTGGAGAGGTTCGGTGAGCAAATGAAGACCCTTTGAAGTCATATTGCATGGTAGCCATTCCACGGGTCTCAACTCTCCAGGTTTAAGGGATTCTTCCTTCAGCTAAAACATGCATGTGGAACCCAGAGTATGATCAACCGTGTGATCGGGAGACGTGTTCAAATATGTCTCAGTTCTCGTCCACTGTTACTCGGGTGCAACATTCCAGATGCTTTATTAACACTCTCCCGACTTGGAGAGTCAGTGCCTGTAACCTCCTGTTTGGCCCAGTTTGCAATTTCTGCGGAAGATGAACATGAATAGGGAGAACCAATGAGAGACTAGCTGGAGGTGTGTGGATGGGCAAATTTAACTCTCATTTCCCACCAGGAAGAGGAATTAACCAAAGGCTCAGCGTGCCGTGCAGGAACCATATTAGGGCCTGAAGCAATCCTGTGGTGTTGCGGCCAGCTCACAAGAAAGCGAGTTGAAGAAAGGAGCTCAGGGGCACTGTAATTCACAAACTTGCAGAGTTATAAATGACAGCTATCGTCCAAAAATATACTGAAGTAAGGCTGCCAAGAGGACTTGAAAGCGGGGCAGAATTGCAGGAAACCGATTTCAGGAGGTAGACTGGAATTGCATTGAAAGCATAGGAAAAGAGGCAGAACGTCCACAATGATGCACTTGGCCAAAAAGAGCGTATGCGTTTTTTCCTGAATATATTCAGGAAAAAACGCATACGCACTTTTTAGCCAACCAAGCAAGCTTGCAAAGGAAATCTGCACTACAATGAAGTCTCACTTCCCCCCGGTCAAAAGGGCCATCTGAAAAAAGTGTAAAATCCAGAAAGGCAGGACAGGCCATGGAGAACTGGGAGCCTTGTTATGCTGATGGGCGGGATGTAAATAGCCAACAGCCACTCGGGAGAAGTGTATGGTGTTTCCTGAAACATCTAAAAAACAAAGCAACAGAGCCTAGGACACTTCCACTTATGGTCCTATAGCTTAGGTAAATTAAAATCAAAAAGACACAGCCACCCCAATGTTTGGGACGTCTCTGTTTACAAGTACCTCATTCACGGTACAAGTTCAATATCGCAGAAAGTGAAAAATGGATAAAGAAATTGTGGTACTTACGTACAATGCAATATCACTCAGCAATGAAATCTATGTCATCAGGCCCGTAGCAGCATAATGAGTGGATTCAGGTATGATGATTCTAACTGAAATAAGTCACACAGAAAAAGAAACATCATAAGATATCACTAACACATGTAATGTAAACTTGGCTACAAAGCAACTGGATTATAAAAGAGAACAGGGTCTCAAATTTAGAAAACCAACATGCTTGCTTAAGGGGAAAGGTGAGTTGGGGTGCTGCATAAAACCAGAGATTGAAATGAGCACAGATAAAGTTCCTTAAGCCAAATATGTAATAAACAAGAGCTACTCCTTGCTCAAGCACATGGACTCAACACCCCATATTAAATGGCTAAGAATGTACCTGACGAGTAAGTATCTTAAAACCTATGGATTGCTATGTCTCCGAAAGAGAATCAAGCGTGTGTACAGGGGCATAAACGCAGCAGTGATAGGATTGGAGAGGTTCAGTGAGCAAATGAAGACCCTTTGAAGTCATATTGCATGGTACCCATTCCACGGGTCTCAACTCTCCAGGTTTAAGGGATTCTTCCTTCAGCTAAAACATGCATGTGGAACCCAGAGTATGATCAACCGTGTGATCGGGAGACGTGTTCCAATATGTCTCAGTTTTCGTCCCCTGGTACTCACGTGCAACATTCCAGATGCTTAACTAACACTCTCCCGACTTGGAGAGTCAGTGCCTTTAACCTCCTGTTTGGCCCAGTTTGCAATTTCTGTGGAAGATGAACAGGAATAGGGAGAACCAATGAGAGACTAGCTGGAGGTGTCTGGACGGGCAAATTTAACTCTCATTTCCCACCAGGAAGAGGAATTAACCAAAGGCTCAGCGTGCTGTGCCAGAAGAAGATTAGGGCCTGAAGCAATCCTGCGGTGTTGCGGCCAGCTCACAAGAAAGCGAGTTGAAGAAAGGAGCTCGGGGCACTGTAATTCACAAACCTGCAGAGTTATAAATGACAGCTATCGTCCAAAAATATGCTGAAGTAAGACTGCCAAGAGGACTTGAAAGCGGGGCAGAATTGCAGGAAACCGATTTCAGGAGGTAGACTGGAATTGCATTTAAAGCATAGGAAAAGAGGCAGAACGTCGACAATGATGCACTTGGCCAAAAAGGGCATATACGTTTTTTCCTGAATATATTCAGGAAAAAACGCATATGCCCTTTTTGGCCAACCAAGCAAGCTTGCAAAGGAAATCTGCACTACAATGAAGTCTCACTTCCCCCCTGTCAAAAGGGCCATCGGAAAAAGTCTAAAATCCAGAAAGGCAGGACAGGCCATGGAGAACTGAGAGCCTTGTTATGCTGTTGGGGGGATGTAAATTGCCAACAGCCACTCGGGAGAAGTGTATGGTGTCTCCTGAAACATCTAAAAAACAAAGCAACAGAGCCTAGGGCACTTCCACTTATGGTCCTATAGCTTAGGGAAATTGAAATCAAAAAGACACAGCCACCCCAAAGTTTGGGACGGTTCTGTTTACAAGAACCTCGTTTATGGTACAAGTTCAATATCGCAGAGAGTGAAAACTGGATAAAGAAGTTGTGGTACTTACGTACAATGCAATATCACTCAGCAATGAAATCTATGTCATCAGGCCCGTAGCAGCATAATGAGTGTATTCAGGTATGATGATTCTAACTGAAATAAGTCACACAGAAAAAGAAACATCATAAGATATCACTAATACACGGAATGTAAACTTGGCTACACAGGAACTGGATTGCAAAACAGAACAGGGTCTCAAATGTAGAAAACCAACTGATCCTTGCTTAAGGGGAAAGGTGAGTTGGGTTGCTGCATAAAACCAGAGATTGAAATGAGCACAGATAAAGTTCCTTAAGCCAAATATGGAATAGACAACAGCTACTCCTTGATCAACGAAATGGACTCAACACCCCATATTAAACGCCTAAGTATGTACCTGACTAGTAAGTATCTTAAAACCTATGGATTGCTGTGTCTCCGAAAGAGAATCAAGCGTGTGTACAGGGGCATAAACGCAGCAGTGATAGGATTGGAGAGGTTCGGTGAGCAAATGAAGACCCTTTGAAGTCATATTGCATGGTAGCCATTCCACGGGTCTCAACTCTCCAGGTTTAAGGGATTCTTCCTTCAGCTAAAACATGCATGTGGAACCCAGAGTATGATCAACCGTGTGATCGGGAGACGTGTTCAAATATGTCTCAGTTCTCGTCCACTGTTACTCGGGTGCAACATTCCAGATGCTTTATTAACACTCTCCCGACTTGGAGAGTCAGTGCCTGTAACCTCCTATTTGGCCCAGTTTGCAATTTCTGTGGAAGATGAACAGGAATAGGGAGAACCAATGAGAGACTAGCTGGAGGTGTCTGGACGGGCAAATTTAACTCTCATTTCCCACCAGGAAGAGGAATTAACCAAAGGCTCAGCGTGCCGTGCCGGAACCAGATTAGGGCCTGAAGCAATCCTTCGGTGTTGCGGCCAGCTCACAAGAAAGCGAGTTGAAGAAAGGAGCTCAGGGGCACAGTAATTCACAAACCTGCAGAGTTATAAATGACAGCTATTGTCCAAAAAATACTGAAGTAAGGCTGCCAAGGGGACTTGAAAGCGGGGCAGAATTGCAGGAAACCGATTTCAGGAGGTAGACTGGAATTGCATTTAAAGCATAGGAAAAGACGCAGAACGTCCACAATGATGCACTTGGCCAAAAAGGGCGTATGCGTTTTTTCCTGAATATATTCAGGAATAATGCATACGCCCTTTTTGGCCAACCAAGCAAGTTGCAAAGGAAATCAGCACTACAATGAAGTCTCACTTCCCCCCGGTCAAAAGGGCCATCTGAAAAAAGTGTAAAATCCAGAAAGGCAGGACAGGCCATGGAGAACTGGGAGCCTTGTTATGCTGATGGGCGGGATGTAAATTGCCAACAGCCACTAGGGAGAAGTGTATGGTGTCTCCTGAAACATCTAAAAAACAAAGCAACAGAGCCTAGGGCACTTCCACTTATGGTCCTATAGCTTAGGGAAATTAAAATCAAAAAGACACAGCCACCCCAAAGTTTGGGACGGCTCTGTTTACAAGAACCTCGTTTACGGTACAAGTTCAATATTGCAGAAAGCGAAAAATGGATAAAGAAGTTGTGGTACTTACGTCCAATGCAATATCACTCAGCAATGAAATCTATGTCATCAGGCCCATAGCAGCATAATGAGTGGATTCAGGTATGATGATTCTAACTGAAATAAGTCACACAGAAATAGAAATATCATAAGACATCACTAATACACGGAATGTAAACTTGGCTACACAGGAACTGGATTACAAAACAGAACAGGGTCTCAAATGTAGAAAACCAACTTATGCTTACTTAAGGGGAAAGGTGAGTTGGGGTGCTGCATAAAACCAGAGATTGAAATGAGCACAGATAAAGTTCCTTAAGCCAAATATGGAATAGACAAGAGCTACACCTTGCTCAACGAAATGGACTCAACACCCCATATTAAACGCCTAAGAATGTACCTGACTAGTAATTATCTTAAAACCTATGGATTGCTATGTCTCCGAAAGAGAATCAAGCGTGTGTACACGGGCATAAACGCAGCAGTGATAGGATTGGAGAGGTTCGGTGCGCAAATGAAGACCCTTTGAAGTCATATTGCATGGTACCCATTCCATGGGTCTCAACTCTCCAGGTTTAAGGGATTCTTCCTTCAGCTAAAACATGCATGTGGAACCCAGAGTATGATCAACCGTGTGATCGGGAGACGTGTTCCAATATGCCTCAGTTTTCGTCCCCTGGTACTCGGGTGCAACATTCCAGACGCTTTACTAACATTCACCCGACTTGGAGAGTCAGTGCCATTAACCTACTGTTTGGCCCAGTTTGCAATTTCTGCGGAAGATGAACAGGAAGAGGGAGAACCAATGAGAGACTCGCTGGAGGTGACTATACGGGCAAATTTAACTCTCATTTCCCACCGGGAAGTGGAATTAACCAAAGGCTCAGCGTGCCATGCCGGAAACAGAATAGGGCCTGAAGCAATCGTGCGGTGTTGCGGCCAGCTCACAAGAAAGCGAGTTGAAGAAAGGAGCTCAGGGGCAGTGTAATTCACAAACCTGCAGAGTTATAAATCACAGCTATCGTCCAAAAATATACTGAAGTAAGGCTGCCAAGAGGACTTGAAAGCGGGGCAGAATTGAAGGAAACCGATTTCAGGAGGTAGACTGGAATTGCCTTTAAAGCATAGGAAAAGAGGCAGAACGTCCACAATGATACATTTGGCCAAAAAGGGCGTATGCGTTTTTTCCTGAATATATTCAGGAACAAACGCATACGCACTTTTTGCCCAACCAAGCAAGGTTGCAAATGAAATCTGCACTACAATGAAGTCTCACTTCCCCCCGGTCAAAAGGGCCATCTGAAAAAAGTGTAAAATCCAGAAAGGCAGGACAGGCCATGGAGAACTGGGAGCCTTGTTATGCTGATGGGCGGGATGTAAATTGCCAACAGCCACTCGGGAGAAGTGTATGGTGTTTCCTGAAACATCTAAAAAACAAAGCAACAGAGCCTAGGACACTTCCACTTATGGTCCTATAGCTTAGGGAAATTAAAATCAAAAACACACAGCCACCCCAAAGTTTGGGACGGCTCTGTTTACAAGAACCTCATTCACGGTACAAGTTCAATATCGCAGAAAGTGAAAAATGGATAAAGAAATTGTGGTACTTACGTACAATGCAATATCACTCAGCAATGAAATCTATGTCATCAGGCCTGTAGCAGCATAATGAGTGGATTCAGGTATGATGATTCTAACTGAAATAAGTCACACAGAAAAAGAAACATCATAAGATATCACTAACACATGTAATGTAAACTTGGCTACAAAGCAACTGGATTATAAAAGAGAACAGGTTCTCAAATTTAGAAAACCAACATGCTTGCTTAAGGGGAAAGGTGAGTTGGGGTGCTGCATAAAACCAGAGATTGAAATGAGCACAGATAAAGTTCCTTAAGCCAAATATGTAATAAACAAGAGCTACTCCTTGCTCAAGCACATGGACTCAACACCCCATATTAAATGGCTAAGAATGTACCTGACGAGTAAGTATCTTAAAACCTATGGATTGCTATGTCTCCGAAAGAGAATCAAGCGTGTGTACAGGGGCATAAACGCAGCAGTGATAGGATTGGAGAGGTTCAGTGAGCAAATGAAGACCCTTTGAAGTCATATTGCATGGTACCCATTCCACGGGTCTCAACTCTCCAGGTTTAAGGGATTCTTCCTTCAGCTAAAACATGCATGTGGAACCCAGAGTATGATCAACCGTGTGATCGGGAGACGTGTTCAAATATGTCTCAGTTTTCGACCCCTGGTACTCGGGTGCAACATTCCAGATGCTTTACTAACACTCTCCCGACTTGGAGAGTCAGTGCCTTTAACCTCCTGTTTGGCCCAGTTTGCAATTTCTGTGGAAGATGAACAGGAATAGGGAGAACAAATGAGAGACTAGCTGGAGGTGACTATACGGGCATTTAACTCTCATTTCCCACCAGGAAGTGGAATTAACCAAAGGCTCAGCGTGCCATGCCGGAACAAGATTAGGGCCTGAAGCAATCCTGCGATGTTGCGGCCAGCTCACAAGAAAGCAAGTTGAAGAAAGGAGCTCAGGGGCACAGTAATTCACAAACCTGCAGAGTTATAAATGACAGCTATCGTCCAAAAATATACTGAAGTAAGGCTGCCAAGAGGACTTGAAAGCAGGGCAGAATTGCAGGAAACCGATTTCAGGAGGTACACTGGAATTGCATTTAAAGCATAGGAAAAGAGGCAGAATGTCGACAATGATGCACTTGGCCAAAAAGGGCGTATGCGTTTTTTCCTGAATATATTCAGGAAAAAACGCATATGCACTTTTTGGCCAACCAAGCAAGCTTGCAAAGGAAATCTGCACTACAATGAAGTCTCACTTCTCCCCGGTCAAAAGGGCCATCTGGAAAAAGTGTAAAATCCAGAAAGGTAAGACAGGCCATGGAGAACTGGGAGCCTTGTTACGCTGATGGGCGGGATGTAAATTGTCAACAGCCACTCGGGAGAAGTGTATGGTGTTTCCTGAAACATCTAAAAAACAAAGCAACAGAGCCTAGGGCACTTCCACTTATGGTCCTATAGCATAGGGAAATTAAAATCAAAAAGACACAGCCACCCCAAAGTTTGGGACGGCTCTTTTACAAGAACCTCGTTTAAGGTACAAGTTCAATATCGCAGAAAGTGAAAAATGGATAAAGAAGTTGTGGTACTTTCGTACAATGCAATATCACTCAGCAATGATATCTATGTCACCAGGCCTCTAGCAGAAAATGAGTGGATTCAGGTATGATGATTCTAACTGAAATAAGTCACACAGAAAAAGAAACATCATAAGATATCACTAATACACGGAATGTAAACTTGGCTACACAGGAACTGAATTACAAAACAGAACAGGGTCTCAAATGTAGAAAACCAACTTATGCTTGCTTAAGGGGAAAGGTGAGTTGGGGTGCTGCATAAAACCAGAGATTGAAATGGGCACAGATAAAGTTCCTTAAGCCAAATATGGAATAGACAAGAGCTACTCCTTGATCAACGAAATGGACTCAACACCCCATATTAAACGCCTAAGAATGTACCTGACTAGTAAGTATCTTAAAACCTATCGATTGCTATGTCTCCGAAAGAGAATCAAGCGTGTGTACAGGGGCATAAACGCAGCAGTGATAGGATTGGAGAGGTTCGGTGAGCAAATGAAGACCGTTTGAAGTCATATTGCATGGCACCCATTCCACGGGTCTCAACTCTCCAGGTTTAAGGGATTCTTCCTTCAGCTAAAACATGCATGTGGAACCCAGAGTATGATCAACCGTGTGATCGGGAGACGTGTTCAAATATGTCTCAGTTCTCGTCCCCTGGTACTCGGGTGCAACATTCCAGACGCTTTACTAACATTCTCCCGACTTGGAGAGTCAGTGCCTTTAAACTACTGTTTGCCCAGTTTGCAATTTCTGCGGAAGATGAACAGGAAGAGGGAGAACCAATGAGAGACTAGCTGGAGGTGACTATACGGGCAAATTTAACTCTCATTTCCCACCGGGAAGTGGAATTAACCAAAGGCTCAGCGTGCCATGCCGGAAACAGAATAGGGCCTGAAGCAATCGTGCGGTGTTGCGGCCAGCTCACAAGAAAACGAGTTGAAGAAAGGAGCTCAGGGGCACTGTAATTCACAAACCTGCAGAGTTATAAATGACAGCTATCGTCCAAAAATATACTGAAGTAAGGCTGCCAAGAGGACTTGAAAGCGGGGCAGAATTGCAGGAAACCGATTTCAGGAGGCAGACTGGAATTGCATTTAAAGCATAGGAAAAGAGGCAGAACGTCCACAATGATGCATTTGGCCAAAAATGGCGTATGCGTTTTTTCCTGAATATATTCAGGAACAAAGGCATACGCACTTTTTGGCCAACCAAGCAAGGTTGCAAAGGAAATCTGCACTAAAATGAAGTCTCACTTCCCCCCGGTCAAAAGGGCCATCTGAAAAAATTGTAAAATCCAGAAAGGCAGGACAGGCCATGGAGAACTGGGAGCCTTGTTATGCTGATGGGCGGGATGTAAATTGCCAACAGCCACTCCGGAGAAGTGTATGGTGTTTCCTGAAACATCTAAAAAACAAAGCAACAGAGCCTAGGGCACTTCCACTTATGGTCCTATAGCTTAGGGAAATTAAAATCAAAAAGACACAGCCACCCCAAAGTTTGGGATGGCTCTGTTTACAAGAACGTCGTTTACGGTACAAGTTCAATATCGCAGAAAGTGAAAAATGGATAAAGAAGTTGTGGTACTTACGTATAATGCAATATCACTCAGCAATGAAATCTATGTCATCAGGCCCATAGCAGCATAATGAGTGGATTCAGGTATGATGATTCTAACTGAAATAAGTCACACAGAAAAAGAAACATCATAAGATATCACTAATACACGGAATGTAAACTTGGCTACACAGGAACTGGATTACAAAACAGAACAGTGTCTCAAATGTAGAAAACCAACTTATGCTTGCTTAAGGGGAAAGGTGAGTTGGGGTGCTGCATAAAACCAGAGATTGAAATGAGCACAGATAAAGTTCCTTAAGCCAAATATGGAATAGACAAGAGCTACTCCTTGCTCAACGAAATGCACTCAACACCTCATATCAAACGCCTAAGAATGTACCTGACTAGTAAGTATCTTAAAACCTATGGATTGCTATGTCTCCGAAAGAGAATCAAGCGTGTGTACAGGGGCATAAACGCAGCAGTGATAGGATTGGAGAGGTTCGGTGAGCAAATGAAGACCCTTTGAAGTCATATTGCATGGTACCCATTCCACGGGCTCAACTCTCCACGTTTAAGGGATTATTCCTTCACCTAAAACATGCATGTTGAACTCAGAGTATGATCAACCACGTGATCGGGAGACGTGTTCAAATATGTCTCAGTTTTCGAACCCTGGTACTCGTGTGCAACATTCCAGATGCTTTACTAACACTCTCCCGACTTGGAGAGTCAGTGCCTTTAACCTCCTGTTTGGCCCAGTTTGCAATTTCTGCGGAAGATGAACATGAATAGGGAGAACCAATGAGAGACTAGCTGGAGGTGTGTGGATGGGCAAATTTAACTCTCATTTCCCACCAGGAAGAGGAATTAACCAAAGGCTCAGCGTGCCGTGCAGGAACCATATTAGGGCCTGAAGCAATCCTGTGGTGTTGCGGCCAGCTCACAAGAAAGCGAGTTGAAGAAAGGAGCTCAGGGGCACTGTAATTCACAAACTTGCAGAGTTATAAATGACAGCTATCGTCCAAAAATATACTGAAGTAAGGCTGCCAAGAGGACTTGAAAGCGGGGCAGAATTGCAGGAAACCGATTTCAGGAGGTAGACTGGAATTGCATTGAAAGCATAGGAAAAGAGGCAGAACGTCCACAATGATGCACTTGGCCAAAAAGAGCGTATGCGTTTTTTCCTGAATATATTCAGGAAAAAACGCATACGCACTTTTTAGCCAACCAAGCAAGCTTGCAAAGGAAATCTGCACTACAATGAAGTCTCACTTCCCCCCGGTCAAAAGGGCCATCTGAAAAAAGTGTAAAATCCAGAAAGGCAGGACAGGCCATGGAGAACTGGGAGCCTTGTTATGCTGATGGGCGGGATGTAAATAGCCAACAGCCACTCGGGAGAAGTGTATGGTGTTTCCTGAAACATCTAAAAAACAAAGCAACAGAGCCTAGGACACTTCCACTTATGGTCCTATAGCTTAGGTAAATTAAAATCAAAAAGACACAGCCACCCCAATGTTTGGGACGTCTCTGTTTACAAGTACCTCATTCACGGTACAAGTTCAATATCGCAGAAAGTGAAAAATGGATAAAGAAATTGTGGTACTTACGTACAATGCAATATCACTCAGCAATGAAATCTATGTCATCAGGCCCGTAGCAGCATAATGAGTGGATTCAGGTATGATGATTCTAACTGAAATAAGTCACACAGAAAAAGAAACATCATAAGATATCACTAACACATGTAATGTAAACTTGGCTACAAAGCAACTGGATTATAAAAGAGAACAGGGTCTCAAATTTAGAAAACCAACATGCTTGCTTAAGGGGAAAGGTGAGTTGGGGTGCTGCATAAAACCAGAGATTGAAATGAGCACAGATAAAGTTCCTTAAGCCAAATATGTAATAAACAAGAGCTACTCCTTGCTCAAGCACATGGACTCAACACCCCATATTAAATGGCTAAGAATGTACCTGACGAGTAAGTATCTTAAAACCTATGGATTGCTATGTCTCCGAAAGAGAATCAAGCGTGTGTACAGGGGCATAAACGCAGCAGTGATAGGATTGGAGAGGTTCAGTGAGCAAATGAAGACCCTTTGAAATCATATTGCATGGTACCCATTCCACGGGTCTCAACTCTCCAGGTTTAAGGGATTCTTCCTTCAGCTAAAACATGCATGTGGAACCCAGAGTATGATCAACCGTGTGATCGGGAGACGTGTTCCAATATGTCTCAGTTTTCGTCCCCTGGTACTCACGTGCAACATTCCAGATGCTTAACTAACACTCTCCCGACTTGGAGAGTCAGTGCCTTTAACCTCCTGTTTGGCCCAGTTTGCAATTTCTGCGGAAGATGAACAGGAATAGGGAGAACCAATGAGAGACTAGCTGGAGGTGTCTGGACGGGCAAATTTAACTCTCATTTCCCACCAGGAAGAGGAATTAACCAAAGGCTCAGCGTGCTGTGCCAGAAGAAGATTAGGGCCTGAAGCAATCCTGCGGTGTTGCGGCCAGCTCACAAGAAAGCGAGTTGAAGAAAGGAGCTCGGGGCACTGTAATTCACAAACCTGCAGAGTTATAAATGACAGCTATCGTCCAAAAATATGCTGAAGTAAGACTGCCAAGAGGACTTGAAAGCGGGGCAGAATTGCAGGAAACCGATTTCAGGAGGTAGACTGGAATTGCATTTAAAGCATAGGAAAAGAGGCAGAACGTCGACAATGATGCACTTGGCCAAAAAGGGCATATACGTTTTTTCCTGAATATATTCAGGAAAAAACGCATATGCCCTTTTTGGCCAACCAAGCAAGCTTGCAAAGGAAATCTGCACTACAATGAAGTCTCACTTCCCCCCTGTCAAAAGGGCCATCGGAAAAAGTCTAAAATCCAGAAAGGCAGGACAGGCCATGGAGAACTGAGAGCCTTGTTATGCTGTTGGGGGGATGTAAATTGCCAACAGCCACTCGGGAGAAGTGTATGGTGTCTCCTGAAACATCTAAAAAACAAAGCAACAGAGCCTAGGGCACTTCCACTTATGGTCCTATAGCTTAGGGAAATTGAAATCAAAAAGACACAGCCACCCCAAAGTTTGGGACAGTTCTGTTTACAAGAACCTCGTTTATGGTACAAGTTCAATATCGCAGAGAGTGAAAACTGGATAAAGAAGTTGTGGTACTTACGTACAATGCAATATCACTCAGCAATGAAATCTATGTCATCAGGCCCGTAGCAGCATAATGAGTGTATTCAGGTATGATGATTCTAACTGAAATAAGTCACACAGAAAAAGAAACATCATAAGATATCACTAATACACGGAATGTAAACTTGGCTACACAGGAACTGGATTACAAAACAGAACAGGGTCTCAAATGTAGAAAACCAACTGATCCTTGCTTAAGGGGAAAGGTGAGTTGGGTTGCTGCATAAAACCAGAGATTGAAATGAGCACAGATAAAGTTCCTTAAGCCAAATATGGAATAGACAACAGCTACTCCTTGATCAACGAAATGGACTCAACACCCCATATTAAACGCCTAAGTATGTACCTGACTAGTAAGTATCTTAAAACCTATGGATTGCTGTGTCTCCGAAAGAGAATCAAGCGTGTGTACAGGGGCATAAACGCAGCAGTGATAGGATTGGAGAGGTTCGGTGAGCAAATGAAGACCCTTTGAAGTCATATTGCATGGTAGCCATTCCACGGGTCTCAACTCTCCAGGTTTAAGGGATTCTTCCTTCAGCTAAAACATGCATGTGGAACCCAGAGTATGATCAACCGTGTGATCGGGAGACGTGTTCAAATATGTCTCAGTTCTCGTCCACTGTTACTCGGGTGCAACATTCCAGATGCTTTATTAACACTCTCCCGACTTGGAGAGTCAGTGCCTGTAACCTCCTGTTTGGCCCAGTTTGCAATTTCTGTGGAAGATGAACAGGAATAGGGAGAACCAATGAGAGACTAGCTGGAGGTGTCTGGACGGGCAAATTTAACTCTCATTTCCCACCAGGAAGAGGAATTAACCAAAGGCTCAGCGTGCCGTGCCGGAACCAGATTAGGGCCTGAAGCAATCCTTCGGTGTTGCGGCCATCTCACAAGAAAGCGAGTTGAAGAAAGGAGCTCAGGGGCACAGTAATTCACAAACCTGCAGAGTTATAAATGACAGCTATTGTCCAAAAAATACTGAAGTAAGGCTGCCAAGGGGACTTGAAAGCGGGGCAGAATTGCAGGAAACCGATTTCAGGAGGTAGACTGGAATTGCATTTAAAGCATAGGAAAAGACGCAGAACGTCCACAATGATGCACTTGGCCAAAAAGGGCGTATGCGTTTTTTCCTGAATATATTCAGGAATAATGCATACGCCCTTTTTGGCCAACCAAGCAAGTTGCAAAGGAAATCAGCACTACAATGAAGTCTCACTTCCCCCCGGTCAAAAGGGCCATCTGAAAAAAGTGTAAAATCCAGAAAGGCAGGACAGGCCATGGAGAACTGGGAGCCTTGTTATGCTGATGGGCGGGATGTAAATTGCCAACAGCCACTCGGGAGAAGTGTATGGTGTTTCCTGAAACATCTAAAAAACAAAGCAACAGAGCCTAGGGCACTTCCACTTATGGTCCTATAGCTTAGGGAAATTAAAATCAAAAAGACACAGCCACCCCAAAGTTTGGGACGGCTCTGTTTACAAGAACCTCGTTTACGGTACAAGTTCAATATTGCAGAAAGCGAAAAATGGATAAAGAAGTTGTGGTACTTACGTCCAATGCAATATCAATCAGCAATGAAATCTATGTCATCAGGCCCATAGCAGCATAATGAGTGGATTCAGGTATGATGATTCTAACTGAAATAAGTCACACAGAAATAGAAATATCATAAGACATCACTAATACACGGAATGTAAACTTGGCTACACAGGAACTGGATTACAAAACAGAACAGGGTCTCAAATGTAGAAAACCAACTTATGCTTACTTAAGGGGAAAGGTGAGTTGGGGTGCTGCATAAAACCAGAGATTGAAATGAGCACAGATAAAGTTCCTTAAGCCAAATATGGAATAGACAAGAGCTACACCTTGCTCAACGAAATGGACTCAACACCCCATATTAAACGCCTAAGAATGTACCTGACTAGTAATTATCTTAAAACCTATGGATTGCTATGTCTCCGAAAGAGAATCAAGCGTGTGTACACGGGCATAAACGCAGCAGTGATAGGATTGGAGAGGTTCGGTGCGCAAATGAAGACCCTTTGAAGTCATATTGCATGGTACCCATTCCATGGGTCTCAACTCTCCAGGTTTAAGGGATTCTTCCTTCAGCTAAAACATGCATGTGGAACCCAGAGTATGATCAACCGTGTGATCGGGAGACGTGTTCCAATATGCCTCAGTTTTCGTCCCCTGGTACTCGGGTGCAACATTCCAGACGCTTTACTAACATTCACCCGACTTGGAGAGTCAGTGCCATTAACCTACAGTTTGGCCCAGTTTGCAATTTCTGCGGAAGATGAACAGGAAGAGGGAGAACCAATGAGAGACTCGCTGGAGGTGACTATACGGGCAAATTTAACTCTCATTTCCCACCGGGAAGTGGAATTAACCAAAGGCTCAGCGTGCCATGCCGGAAACAGAATAGGGCCTGAAGCAATCGTGCGGTGTTGCGGCCAGCTCACAAGAAAGCGAGTTGAAGAAAGGAGCTCAGGGGCAGTGTAATTCACAAACCTGCAGAGTTATAAATCACAGCTATCGTCCAAAAATATACTGAAGTAAGGCTGTCAAGAGGACTTGAAAGCGGGGCAGAATTGAAGGAAACCGATTTCAGGAGGTAGACTGGAATTGCCTTTAAAGCATAGGAAAAGAGGCAGAACGTCCACAATGATACATTTGGCCAAAAAGGGCGTATGCGTTTTTTCCTGAATATATTCAGGAACAAACGCATACGCACTTTTTGCCCAACCAAGCAAGGTTGCAAATGAAATCTGCACTACAATGAAGTCTCACTTCCCCCCGGTCAAAAGGGCCATCTGAAAAAAGTGTAAAATCCAGAAAGGCAGGACAGGCCATGGAGAACTGGGAGCCTTGTTATGCTGATGGGCGGGATGTAAATTGCCAACAGCCACTCGGGAGAAGTGTATGGTGTTTCCTGAAACATCTAAAAAACAAAGCAACAGAGCCTAGGACACTTCCACTTATGGTCCTATAGCTTAGGGAAATTAAAATCAAAAACACACAGCCACCCCAAAGTTTGGGACGGCTCTGTTTACAAGAACCTCATTCACGGTACAAGTTCAATATCGCAGAAAGTGAAAAATGGATAAAGAAATTGTGGTACTTACGTACAATGCAATATCACTCAGCAATGAAATCTATGTCATCAGGCCCGTAGCAGCATAATGAGTGGATTCAGGTATGATGATTCTAACTGAAATAAGTCACACAGAAAAAGAAACATCATAAGATATCACTAACACATGTAATGTAAACTTGGCTACAAAGCAACTGGATTATAAAAGAGAACAGGTTCTCAAATTTAGAAAACCAACATGCTTGCTTAAGGGGAAAGGTGAGTTGGGGTGCTGCATAAAACCAGAGATTGAAATGAGCACAGATAAAGTTCCTTAAGCCAAATATGTAATAAACAAGAGCTACTCCTTGCTCAAGCACATGGACTCAACACCCCATATTAAATGGCTAAGAATGTACCTGACGAGTAAGTATCTTAAAACCTATGGATTGCTATGTCTCCGAAAGAGAATCAAGCGTGTGTACAGGGGCATAAACGCAGCAGTGATAGGATTGGAGAGGTTCAGTGAGCAAATGAAGACCCTTTGAAGTCATATTGCATGGTACCCATTCCACGGGTCTCAACTCTCCAGGTTTAAGGGATTCTTCCTTCAGCTAAAACATGCATGTGGAACCCAGAGTATGATCAACCGTGTGATCGGGAGACGTGTTCTAATATGTCTCAGTTTTCGACCCCTGGTACTCGGGTGCAACATTCCAGATGCTTTACTAACACTCTCCCGACTTGGAGAGTCAGTGCCTTTAACCTCCTGTTTGGCCCAGTTTGCAATTTCTGTGGAAGATGAACAGGAATAGGGAGAACAAATGAGAGACTAGCTGGAGGTGACTATACGGGCATTTAACTCTCATTTCCCACCAGGAAGTGGAATTAACCAAAGGCTCAGCGTGCCGTGCCGGAACAAGATTAGGGCCTGAAGCAATCCTGCGATGTTGCGGCCAGCTCACAAGAAAGCAAGTTGAAGAAAGGAGCTCAGGGGCACAGTAATTCACAAACCTGCAGAGTTATAAATGACAGCTATCGTCCAAAAATATACTGAAGTAAGGCTGCCAAGAGGACTTGAAAGCAGGGCAGAATTGCAGGAAACCGATTTCAGGAGGTACACTGGAATTGCATTTAAAGCATAGGAAAAGAGGCAGAACGTCGACAATGATGCACTTGGCCAAAAAGGGCGTATGCGTTTTTTCCTGAATATATTCAGGAAAAAACGCATATGCACTTTTTGGCCAACCAAGCAAGCTTGCAAAGGAAATCTGCACTACAATGAAGTCTCACTTCTCCCCGGTCAAAAGGGCCATCTGGAAAAAGTGTAAAATCCAGAAAGGTAAGACAGGCCATGGAGAACTGGGAGCCTTGTTACGCTGATGGGCGGGATGTAAATTGTCAACAGCCACTCGGGAGAAGTGTATGGTGTTTCCTGAAACATCTAAAAAACAAAGCAACAGAGCCTAGGGCACTTCCACTTATGGTCCTATAGCATAGGGAAATTAAAATCAAAAAGACACAGCCACCCCAAAGTTTGGGACGGCTCTTTTACAAGAACCTCGTTTAAGGTACAAGTTCAATATCGCAGAAAGTGAAAAATGGATAAAGAAGTTGTGGTACTTTCGTACAATGCAATATCACTCAGCAATGATATCTATGTCACCAGGCCTCTAGCAGAAAATGAGTGGATTCAGGTATGATGATTCTAACTGAAATAAGTCACACAGAAAAAGAAACATCATAAGATATCACTAATACACGGAATGTAAACTTGGCTACACAGGAACTGAATTACAAAACAGAACAGGGTCTCAAATGTAGAAAACCAACTTATGCTTGCTTAAGGGGAAAGGTGAGTTGGGGTGCTGCATAAAACCAGAGATTGAAATGGGCACAGATAAAGTTCCTTAAGCCAAATATGGAATAGACAAGAGCTACTCCTTGATCAACGAAATGGACTCAACACCCCATATTAAACGCCTAAGAATGTACCTGACTAGTAAGTATCTTAAAACCTATCGATTGCTATGTCTCCGAAAGAGAATCAAGCGTGTGTACAGGGGCATAAACGCAGCAGTGATAGGATTGGAGAGGTTCGGTGAGCAAATGAAGACCGTTTGAAGTCATATTGCATGGCACCCATTCCACGGGTCTCAACTCTCCAGGTTTAAGGGATTCTTCCTTCAGCTAAAACATGCATGTGGAACCCAGAGTATGATCAACCGTGTGATCGGGAGACGTGTTCAAATATGTCTCAGTTCTCGTCCCCTGTTACTCGGGTGCAACATTCCAGATGCTTTATTAACACTCTCCCGACTTGGAGAGTCAGTGCCTTTAACCTCCTGTTTGGCCCAGTTTGCAATTTCTGAGGAAGATGAACAGGAATAGGGAGAACCAATGAGAGACTAGCTGGAGGTGTCTGGACGGGCAAATTTAACTCTCATTTCCCACCAGGAAGAGGAATTAACCAAAGGCTCAGCGTGCCGTGCCGGAACCAGATTAGGGCCTGAAGCAATCCTGCGGTGTTGCGGCCAGCTCACAAGAAAGCGAGTTGAAGAAAGGAGCTCAGGGGCACTGTAATTCACAAACCTGCAGAGTTATAAATGACAGCTATTGTCCAGAAATATACTGAAGTAAGGCTGCCAAGAGGACTTGAAAGCGGGGCAGAATTGCAGGAAACCGATTTCAGGAGGTAGACTGGAATTGCATTTAAAGCATAGGAAAAGAGGCAGAACGTTGACAATGATGCACTTGGCCAAAAAGGGCGTATGCGTTTTTTCCTGAATATATTCAGGAAAAAACACATACGCACTTTTTGGCCAACCAAGCAAGCTTGCAAAGGAAATCTGCAGTACAATGAAGTCTCACTTCCCCCCGGTCAAAAGGGCCATCTGAAAAATGTGTAAAATCCAGAAAGGCAGGACAGGCCATGAAGAACTGGGAGCCTTGTTATGCTGATGGGCGGGATGAAAATTGCCAACAGCCACTCAGGAGAAGTGTATGGTGTCTCCTGAAACATCTAAAAAACAAAGCAACAGAGCCTAGGGCACTTCCACTTATGGTACTATAGCTTAGGGAAATTAAAATCAAAAACACACAGCCACCCCAAAGTTTGGGACGGCTCTGTTTACAAGAACCTCGTTTACGGTACAAGTTCAATATCGCAGAAAGTGAAAAATGGATAAAGAAGTTGTGGTACTTACGTACAATGCAATATCACTCACCAATGAAATCTATGTCATCGCACCCTTAGCAGCATAATGAGTGGATTCAGGTATGATAATTCTAACTGAAATAAGTCACACAGAAATAGAAATATCATAAGATATCACTAATACACGGAATGTAAACTTGGCTACACAGGAACTGGATTACAAAACAGAACAGGTTCTCAAATTTAGAAAACCAACATGCTTGCTTAAGGGGAAAGGTGAGTTGGGGTGCTGCATAAAACCAGAGATTGAAATGAGCACAGATAAAGTTCCTTAAGCCAAATATGGAATAGACAAGAGCTACTCCTTGCTCAACGAAATGGACTCAACACCCCATATGAAACGCCTAAGAATGTACCTGACTAGTAAGTATCTTAAAACCTATGGATTGCTATGTCTCCGAAAGAGAATCAAGCGTGTGTACAGGGGCATAAACGCAGCAGTGATACGATTGGAGAGGTTCGGTGAGCAAATGAAGACCCTTTGAAGTCATATTGCATGGTAGCCATTCCACGGGTCTCAACTCTCCAGGTTTAAGGGATTCTTCCTTCAGCTAAAACATGCATGTGGAACCCAGAGTATGATCAACCGTGTGATCGGGAGACGTGTTCAAATATGTCTCAGTTCTCGTCCACTGTTACTCATGTGCAACATTCCAGATGCTTTATTAACACTCTCCCAACTTGGAGAGTCAGTGCCTTTAACCTCCTGTTTGGCCCAGTTTGCAATTTCTGTGGAAGATGAACAGGAATAGGGAGAACCAATGAGAGACTAGCTGGAGGTGTTTGGACGGGCAAATTTAACTCTCATTTCCCACCAGGAAGAGGAATTAACCAAAGGCTCAGCGTGCCGTGACGGAACCAGATTAGGGCCTGAAGCAATCCTTCGGTGTTGCAGCCAGCTCACAAGAAAGCGAGTTGAAGAAAGGAGCTCAGGGGCACAGTAATTCACAAACCTGCAGAGTTATAAATGACAGCTATTGTCCAAAAAATACTGAAGTAAGGCTGCCAAGGGGACTTGAAAGCGGGGCAGAATTGCAGGAAACCGATTTCAGGAGGTAGACTGGAATTGCATTTAAAGCATAGGAAAAGAGGCAGAACGTGCACAATGATGCGCTTGGCCAAAAAGGGCGTATGCATTTTTTCCTGAATATATTCAGGAAAAACCGCATACGCCCTTTTTGGCCAACCAAGCAAGCTTGCAAATGAAATCTACACTACAATGAAGTCTCACTTCCCCCCGGTCAAAAGGGCCATCTGAAAAAAGTGTAAAATCCAGAAAGGCAGGACAGGCCATGGAGAACTGGGAGCCTTGTTATGCTGATGGGCGGGATGTAAATTGCCAACAGCCACTCGGGAGAAGTGTATGGTGTTTCCTGAAACATCTAAAAAACAAAGCAACAGAGCCAAGGGCACTTCCACTTATGGTCCTATAGCTTAGGGAAATTAATATCAAAAAGACACAGCCACCCCAAAGTTTGGGACGGCTCTGTTTACACGAAACTCGTTTACGGTACAAGTTCAATATCGCAGAAAGTGAAAAATGGATAAAGAAGTTGTGGTACTTACGTACAATGCAATATCACTCAGCAATGAAATCTATGTCATCAGGCCCGTAACAGCATAATGAGTGGATTCAGGTATGATGATTCTAACTGAAATAAGTCACACAGAAAAAGAAACATCATAAGATATCACTAATACACGGAATGTAACCTTCGCTACACAGGAACTGCATTACAAAACAGAAGAGGGTCTCAAATGTAGAAAACTTACTTATGCTTGCTTAAAGGGAAAGGTGAGTTGGGGTGCTGCATAAAACCAGAGACTGAAATGAGCACAGAAAAAGTTCCTTAAGCCAAATATGGAATAGACAAGAGCTACTCCTTGCTCAACGAAATGGACTCAACACCCCATATTAAACGCCTAAGAATGTACCTGACTAGTAAGTATCTTAAAACCTATGGATTGCTATGTCTCCAAAAGGGAATCAAGCATGTGTACAGGGGCATAAACGCAGCAGTGATAGGATTGGAAAGGTTTGGTGAGCAAATGAAGACCCTTTAAGTCATATTGCATGGTACCCATTCCATGGGTCTCAACTCTCCAGGTTTAAGGGATTCTTCCTTCAGCTAAAACATGCACGTGGAACCCAGAGTATGATCAACCGTGTGATCGGGAGACGTGTTCAAATGTCTCAGTTTTCGTCCCCTGGTACTCGGGTGCAACACTCCAGATGCTTTACTAACACTCTCCCGACTTGGAGAGTCAGTGCCTTTAACCTCCTGTTTGGCCCAGTTTGCAATTTCTGAGGAAGATGAACAGGAATAGGGAGAACCAATGAGAGACTAGCTGGAGGCGTCTGGACGGGCAAATTTAACTCTCATTTCCCACCAGGAAGAGGAATTAACTAAAGGCTCAGCGTGCCATGCCGGAACCAGATTAGGGCCTGAAGCAATCGTGCGGTGTTGCGGCCAGCTCACAAGAAAGCGAGTTGAAGAAAGGAGCTCAGGGACACTGTAATTGACAAACCTGCAGAGTTATAAATTCCAGCTATCGTCCAAAAATATACTGAAGTAAGGCTGCCAAGAGAACTTGAAAGCGGGGCAGAATTGCAGAAAACCGATTTCAGGAGTTAGACTGGAATTGCATTGAAAACATAGGAAAAGAGCAGAACTTCCACAATGATGCACTTGGCCAAAAAGGGCGTATGCGTTTTTTCCTGAATATATCCAGGAAAAAACGCATACGCCCTTTTTGGCCAACCAAGCAAGCTTGCAAAGGAAATCTGCACTACAATGAAGTCTCACTTCGCCCGGTCAAAAGGGCCATCTGAAAAAAGTGTAAAATCCAGAAAGGCAGGACAGGCCATGGAGAACTGGGAGCCTTGTTATGCTGATGGGTGGGATGTAAATTGCCAACAGCCACTGGGGAGAAGTGTATAGTGTTTCCTGAAACATCTAAAAAACAAAGTAACAGAGCCTAGGGCACTTCCACTTATGGTCCTATAGCTTAGGGAAATTAAAATCCAAAAGACACAGCCACCCCAAAGTTTGGGACGGCTCTGTTTACAAGAACCTCGTTTACGGTACAAGTTCAATATCGCAGAAAGCGAAAAATGGATAAAGAAGTTGTGGTACTTACGTACAATGCAATATCACTCAGCAATGAAATCTATGTCATCAGGCCCGTAGCAGCATAATGAGTGGATTCAGGTATGAAGATTCTAACTGAAATAAGTCACACAGAAAAAGAAACATCATAAGATACCACTAATACACGGAATGTAAACTTGGCTACACAGGAACTGGATTACAAAACAGAACAGGGTCTCAAATGTAGAAAACCAACTTATGCTTGCTTAAGGGGAAAGGTGAGTTGGGGTGCTGCATAAAACCAGAGATTGAAATGAGCACAGATAAAGTTCCTTAAGCCAAATATGGAATAGACAAGAGCTACTCCTTGCTCAACGAAATGCACTCAACACCTCATATCAAACGCCTAAGAATGTACCTGACTAGTAAGTATCTTAAAACCTATGGATTGCTATGTCTCCGAAAGAGAATCAAGCGTGTGTACAGGGGCATAAACGCAGCAGTGATAGGATTGGAGAGGTTCGGTGAGCAAATGAAGACCCTTTGAAGTCATATTGCATGGTACCCATTCCACGGGCTCAACTCTCCACGTTTAAGGGATTATTCCTTCACCTAAAACATGCATGTTGAACTCAGAGTATGATCAACCACGTGATCGGGAGACGTGTTCAAATATGTCTCAGTTTTCGAACCCTGGTACTCGTGTGCAACATTCCAGATGCTTTACTAACACTCTCCCGACTTGGAGAGTCAGTGCCTTTAACCTCCTGTTTGGCCCAGTTTGCAATTTCTGCGGAAGATGAACATGAATAGGGAGAACCAATGAGAGACTAGCTGGAGGTGTGTGGATGGGCAAATTTAACTCTCATTTCCCACCAGGAAGAGGAATTAACCAAAGGCTCAGCGTGCCGTGCAGGAACCATATTAGGGCCTGAAGCAATCCTGTGGTGTTGCGGCCAGCTCACAAGAAAGCGAGTTGAAGAAAGGAGCTCAGGGGCACTGTAATTCACAAACTTGCAGAGTTATAAATGACAGCTATCGTCCAAAAATATACTGAAGTAAGGCTGCCAAGAGGACTTGAAAGCGGCGCAGAATTGCAGGAAACCGATTTCAGGAGGTAGACTGGAATTGCATTGAAAGCATAGGAAAAGAGGCAGAACGTCCACAATGATGCACTTGGCCAAAAAGAGCGTATGCGTTTTTTCCTGAATATATTCAGGAAAAAACGCATACGCACTTTTTAGCCAACCAAGCAAGCTTGCAAAGGAAATCTGCACTACAATGAAGTCTCACTTCCCCCCGGTCAAAAGGGCCATCTGAAAAAAGTGTAAAATCCAGAAAGGCAGGACAGGCCATGGAGAACTGGGAGCCTTGTTATGCTGATGGGCGGGATGTAAATAGCCAACAGCCACTCGGGAGAAGTGTATGGTGTTTCCTGAAACATCTAAAAAACAAAGCAACAGAGCCTAGGACACTTCCACTTATGGTCCTATAGCTTAGGTAAATTAAAATCAAAAAGACACAGCCACCCAATGTTTGGGACGTCTCTGTTTACAAGTACCTCATTCACGGTACAAGTTCAATATCGCAGAAAGTGAAAAATGGATAAAGAAATTGTGGTACTTACGTACAATGCAATATCACTCAGCAATGAAATCTATGTCATCAGGCCCGTAGCAGCATAATGAGTGGATTCAGGTATGATGATTCTAACTGAAATAAGTCACACAGAAAAAGAAACATCATAAGATATCACTAACACATGTAATGTAAACTTGGCTACAAAGCAACTGGATTATAAAATAGAACAGGGTCTCAAATTTAGAAAACCAACATGCTTGCTTAAGGGGAAAGGTGAGTTGGGGTGCTGCATAAAACCAGAGATTGAAATGAGCACAGATAAAGTTCCTTAAGCCAAATATGTAATAAACAAGAGCTACTCCTTGCTCAAGCACATGGACTCAACACCCCATATTAAATGGCTAAGAATGTACCTGACGAGTAAGTATCTTAAAACCTATGGATTGCTATGTCTCCGAAAGAGAATCAAGCGTGTGTACAGGGGCATAAACGCAGCAGTGATAGGATTGGAGAGGTTCAGTGAGCAAATGAAGACCCTTTGAAGTCATATTGCATGGTACCCATTCCACGGGTCTCAACTCTCCAGGTTTAAGGGATTCTTCCTTCAGCTAAAACATGCATGTGGAACCCAGAGTATGATCAACCGTGTGATCGGGAGACGTGTTCAAATATGTCTCAGTTTTCGTCCCCTGGTACTCGGGTGCAACATTCCAGACGCTTTACTAACACTCTCCCGACTTGGAGAGTCAGTGCCTTTAACCTCCTGTTTGGCCCACTTTGCAATTTCTGCGGAAGATGAACAGGAATAGGGAGAACCAATGAGAGACTAGCTGGAGGTGTCTGGATGGGCAAATTTAACTCTCATTTCCCACCAGGAAGAGGAATTAACCAAAGGCTCAGCGTGCCGTGCCGGAACCAGATTAGGGCCTGAATCAATCCTGCGGTGTTGCGGCCAGCTCACAAGAAAGCGAGTTGAAGAAAGGAGCTCAGGGGCACTGTAATTCACAAACCTGCAGAGTTATAAATGACAGCTATCGTCCAAAAATATACTGAAGTAAGGCTGCCAAGAGGACTTGAAAGCGGGGCAGAATTGCAGGAAACCGATTTCCGGAGGTAGACTGGAATTGCTTTTAAAGCATAGGAAAAGAGGCAGAACGTCCACAATGATGCACTTGGCCATAAAGGGCATATGCGTTTTATCCTGAATATATTCAGGAAAAGACGCATATGCCCTTTTTGGCCAACCAAGCAAGCTTGCAAAGGAAATCTGCACTATAATGAAGTCTCACTTCCCCCGGTCAAAAGGGCCATCTGAAAAAAGTGTAAAATCCAGAAAGGTAGGACAGGCCATGGAGAACTGGGAGCCTTGTTATGCTGATGGGTGGGATGAAAATTGCCAACAGCCACTGGGGAGAAGTGTATAGTGTTTCCTGAAACATCTAAAAAACAAAGTAACAGAGCCTAGGGCACTTCCACTTATGGTCCTATAGCTTAGGGAAATTAAAATCAAAAAGACACAGCCACCCCAAAGTTTGGGACGGCTCTGTTTACAAGAACCTCGTTTACGGTACAAGTTCAATATCGCAGAAAGCGAAAAATGGATAAAGAAGTTGTGGTACTTACGTACAATGCAATATCACTCAGCAATGAAATCTATGTCATCAGGCCCGTAGCAGCATAATGAGTGGATTCAGGTATGAAGATTCTAACTGAAATAAGTCACACAGAAAAAGAAACATCATAAGATACCACTAATACACGGAATGTAAACTTGGCTACACAGGAACTGGATTACAAAACAGAACAGGGTCTCAGATGTAGAAAACCAACTTATGCTTGCTTAAGGGGAAAGGTGAGTTGGGGTGCTGCATAAAACCAGAGACTGAAATGAGCACAGATAAAGTTCCTTAAGCCAAATATGGAATAGACAAGAGCTACTCCTTGCTCAACGAAATGGACTCAACACCCCATATTAAACGCCTAAGAATGTACCTGACTTGTAAGTATCTTAAAAACTATGGATTGCTATGTCTCCGAAAGAGAATCAAGCGTGTGTACAGGGGCATAAACGCAGCAGTGATAGGATTGGAGAGGTTCGGTGAGCAAATGAAGACCCTTTGAAGTCATATTGCATGGTACCCATTCCACGGGTCTCAACTCTCCAGGTTTAAGGGATTCTTCCTTCAGCTAAAACATGCATGTGGAACCCAGAGTATGATCAACCGTGTGATCGGGAGACGTGTTCAAATATGTCTCAGTTTTCGTCCCCTGGTACTCGGGTGCAACATTCCAGACGCTTTACTAACACTCTCCCGACTTGGAGAGTCAGTGCCTTTAACCTCCTGTTTGGCCCAGTTTGCAATTTCTGCGAAAGATGCACAGGAATAGGGAGAATCAATGAGAGACTAGCTGGAGGTATCTGGATGGGCAAATTTAACTCTCATTTCCCACCAGGAAGAGGAATTAACCAAAGGCTCAGCGTGCCGTGCCAGAACCAGATAAGGGCCTGAGGCAATCCTGCGGTGTTGCGGCCAGCTCACAAGAAAGCGAGTTGAAGAAAGGAGCTCAGGGGCACTGTAATTCACAAACCTGCAGAGTTATAAATGACAGCTATCGTCCAAAAATATACTGAAGTAAGGCTGCCAAGAGGACTTGAAAGCGGGGCAGAATTGCAAGAAACCGATTTCAGGAGGTACTCTGGAATTGCATTTAAAGCATAGGAAAAGAGGCAGAACGTCCACAATGGTGCACTTGGCCATAAAGGGCATATGCGTTTTTTCCTGAATATATTCAGGAAAAAACGCATATGCCCTTTTTGGCCAACCAAGCAAGCTTGCAAAGGAAATCTGCACTACAATGAAGTCTCACTTCCCCCCGGTCAAAAGGGCCATCTGAAAAAAGTGTAAAATCCAGAAAGGCAGGACAGGCCATGGAGAACTGGGAGCCTTGTTATGCTGATGGGCGGGATGTAAATTGCCAACAGCCACTCGGGAGAAGTGTATAGTGTTTCCTGAAACATCTAAAAAACTAAGTAACAGAGCCTAGGGCACTTCCACTTATGGTCTTATAGCTTAGGGAAATTAAAATCAAAAAGACACAGCCACCCCGAAGCTTGGGACGGCTCTGTTTACAAGAACCTCATTTACGGTACAAGTTCAATATCGCAGAAAGCGAAAAATGGATAAAGAAGTTGTGGTACTTACGTACAATGCAATATCACTCAGCAATGAAATCTATGTCATCAGGCCCATAGCAGCATAATGAGTGGATTCAGGTATGATGATTCTAACTGAAATAAGTCACACAGAAAAAGAAACATCATAAGATATCACTAATACACGGAATGTAAACTTGGCTACACAGGAACTGTATTACAAAACAGAACAGGGTCTCAAATGTAGAAAAGCAACTTATGCTTGCTTCAGGGGAAAGGTGAGTTGGGGTGCTGCATAAAACCAGAGACTGAAATGAGCACAGATAAAGTTCCTTAAGCGAAATATGGAATAGACAAGAGCTACTCCTTGCTGAACGAAATGGACTCAACACCCCATATGAAACACCTAAGAATGTACCTGACTAGTAAGTATCTTAAAACCTATGGATTGCTATGTCTCCGAAAGAGAATCAAGCGTGTGTACAGGGGCATAAACGCAGCAGTGATAGGATTGGAGAGGTTCGGTGAGCAAATGAAGACCCTTTGAAGTCATATTGCATGGTACCCATTCCACGGGTCTCAACTCTCCAGGTTTAAGGGATTCTTCCTTCAGCTAAAACATGCATGTGGAACCCAGAGTATGATCAACCGTGTGATCGGGAGATGTGTTCAAATATGTCTCAGTTTTCGTCCCCTGGTACTCGGGTGCAACATTCCAGACGCTTTACTAACACTCTCCCGACTTGGAGAGTCAGAGACTTTAACCTCCTGTTTGGCCCACTTTGCAAATTCTGCGGAAGATGAACAGGAATAGGGAGAACCAATGAGAGACTAGCTGGAGGTGTCTGGACGGGCAAATTTAACTCTCATTTCCCACCAGGAAGAGGAATTCACCAAAGGCTCAGCGTGCCGTGCCGGAACCAGATTAGGGCCTGAAGCAATCCTGCGGTGTTGCGGCCAGCTCACAAGAAAGCGAGTTGAAGAAAGGAGCTCAGGGGCACTGTAATTCACAAACCTGCAGAGTTATAAATGACAGCTATCGTCCAAAAATATACTGAAGTAAGGCTGCCAAGAGGACTTGAAAGCGGGGCAGAATTGCACGAAACCGATTTCAGGAGGTAGACTGGAATTGCATTGAAAGCATAGGAAAAGAGGCAGAACGTCCACAATGATGCACTTGGTCAAAAAGGGCGTATGCGTTTTTTCCTGAATATATTCAGGAAAAAACGCATACGCCCTTTTTGGCCAACCAAGCAAGCTTGCAAAGGAAATCTGCACTACAATGAAGTCTCACTTCCCCCCGGTCAAAAGGGCCATCTGAAAAAAGTGTAAAATCCAGAAAGGCAGGACAGGCCATGGAGAACTGGGAGCCTTGTTATGCTGATGGGCGGGATGTAAATTGCCAACAGCCACTAGGGAGAAGTGTATGGTGTCTCCTGAAACATCTAAAAAACAAAGCAACAGAGCCTAGGGCACTTCCACTTATGGTCCTATAGCTTAGGGAAATTAAAATCAAAAACACACAGCCACCCCAAAGTTTGGGACGGCTCTGTTTACAAGAACCTCGTTTACGGTACAAGTTCAATATCGCAGAAAGCGAAAAATGGATAAAGAAGTTGTGGTACTTACGTACAATGCAATATCACTCAGCAATGAAATCTATGTCATCAGGCCCATAGCAGCATAATGAGTGGATTCAGGTATGATGATTCTAACTGAAATAAGTCACACAGAAAAAGAAACATCATAAGATGTCACTAATACACGGAATGTAAACTTGGCTACACAGGAACTGAATTACAAAACAGAACAGGGTCTCAAATGTAGAAAAGCAACTTATGCTTGCTTAAGGGGAAAGGTGAGTTGGGGTGCTGCATAAAACCAGAGATTGAAATGACCACAGATAAAGTTCCTTGAGCCAAATATGGAATAGACAAGAGCTACTCCTTGCTGAACGAAATGGACTCAACACCCCATATTAAACGCCTAAGAATGTACCTGACTAGTAAGTATCTTAAAACCTATGGATTGCTATGTCTCCGAAAGAGAATCAAGCGTGTGTACAGGGGCATAAACGCAGCAGTGATAGGATTGGAGAGGTTCGGTGAGCAAATGAAGACCCTTTGAAGTCATATTGCATGGTACCCATTCCACGGGTCTCAACTCTCCAGGTTTAAGGGATTCTTCCTTCAGCTAAAACATGCATGTGGAACCCAGAGTATGATCAACCGTGTGATCGGGAGACGTGTTCAAATATGTCTCAGTTTTCGTCCCCTGGTACTCGGGTGCAACATTCCAGATGCTTTACTAACACTCTCCCGACTTGGAGAGTCAGTGCCTTTAACCTCCTGTTTTGGCCCAGTTTGCAATTTCTGCGGAAGATGAACAGGAATAGGGAGAACCAATGAGAGACTAGCTGGAGGTGTCTGGACGGGCAAATTTAACTCTCATTTCCCACCAGGAAGAGGAATTAACCAGAAGCTCAGCGTGCCGTGCCGGAACAAGATTAGGGCCTGAAGCAATCCTGCGGTGTTGCGGCCAGCTCACAAGAAAGCGAGTTGAAGAAAGGAGCTCAGGGGCACTGTAATTCACAAACCTGCAGAGTTATAAATGACAGCTATCGTCCAAAAATATACTGAAGTAAGGCTGCCAAGAGGACTTGAAAGCGGGGCAGAATTGCACGAAACCGATTTCAGGAGGTAGACTGGAATTCCATTGAAAGCATAGGAAAAGAGGCAGAACGTCCACAATGATGCACTTGGTCAAAAAGGGCGTATGCGTTTTTTCCTGAATATATTCAGGAAAAAACGCATATGCCCTTTTTGGCCAACCAAGCAAGCTTGCAAAGGAAATCTGCACTACAATGAAGTCTCACTTCCCCCCGGTCAAAAGGGCCATCTGAAAAAAGTGTAAAATCCAGAAAGGCAGGACAGGCCATGGAGAACTGGGAGCCTTGTTATGCTGATGTGCGGTATGTAAATTGCCAACAGCCACTAGGGAGTAGTGTATGGTGTCTCCTGAAACATCTAAAAAACAAAGCAACAGAGCCTAGGGCACTTCCACTTATGGTCCTATAACTTAGGGAAATTAAAATCAAAAAGACACAGCCACCCCAAAGTTTGGGACGGCTCTGTTTACAAGAACCTCGTTTACGGTACAAGTTCAATATCGCAGAAAGTGAAAAATGGATAAAGAAGTTGTGGTACTTACGTACAATGCAATATCACTCAGCAATGAAATCTATGTCATCAGGCCCGTAGCAGCATAATGAGTGGATTCAGGTATGATGATTCTAACTGAAATAAGTCACACAGAAAAAGAAACATCATAAGATGTCACTAATACACGGAATGTAAACTTGGCTACACAGGAACTGAATTACAAAACAGAACAGGGTCTCAAATGTAGAAAAGCAACTTATGCTTGCTTAAGGGGAAAGGTGAGTTGGGGTGCTGCATAAAACCAGAGATTGAAATGAGCACAGATAAAGTTCCTTGAGCCAAATATGGAATAGACAAGAGCTACTCCTTGCTGAACGAAATGGACTCAACACCCCATATGAAACGCCTAAGAATGTACCTGACTAGTAAGTATCTTAAAACCTATGGATTGCTATGTCTCCGAAAGAGAATCAAGCGTGTGTACAGGGGCATAAACGCAGCAGTGATAGGATTGGAGAGGTTCGGTGAGCAAATGAAGACCCTTTGAAGTCATATTGCATGGTACCCATTCCACGGGTCTCAACTCTCCAGGTTTAAGGGATTCTTCCTTCAGCTAAAACATGCATGTGGAACCCAGAGTATGATCAACTGTGTGATCGGGAGACGTGTTCAAATATGTCTCAGTTTTCGTCCCCTGGTACTCGGGTGCAACATTCCAGACACTTTAATAACACTCTCCCGACTTGGAGAGTCAGTGCCTTTAACCTCCTGTTTTGGCCCAGTTTGCAATTTCTGCGGAAGATGAACAGGAATAGGGAGAACCAATGAGAGACTAGCTGGAGGTGTCTGGACGGGCAAATTTAACTCTCATTTCCCACCAGGAAGAGGAATTAACCAGAAGCTCAGCGTGCCGTGCCGGAACAAGATTAGGGCCTGAAGCAATCCTGCGGTGTTGCGGCCAGCTCACAAGAAAGCGAGTTGAAGAAAGGAGCTCAGGGGCACTGTAATTCACAAACCTGCAGAGTTATAAATGACAGCTATCGTCCAAAAATATACTGAAGTAAGGCTGCCAAGAGGACTTGAAAGCGGGGCAGAATTGCACGAAACCGATTTCAGGAGGTAGACTGGAATTCCATTGAAAGCATAGGAAAAGAGGCAGAACGTCCACAATGATGCACTTGGTCAAAAAGGGCGTATGCGTTTTTTCCTGAATATATTCAGGAAAAAACGCATATGCCCTTTTTGGCCAACCAAGCAAGCTTGCAAAGGAAATCTGCACTACAATGAAGTCTCACTTCCCCCCGGTCAAAAGGGCCATCTGAAAAAAGTGTAAAATCCAGAAAGGCAGGACAGGCCATGGAGAACTGGGAGCCTTGTTATGCTGATGTGCGGTATGTAAATTGCCAACAGCCACTAGGGAGTAGTGTATGGTGTCTCCTGAAACATCTAAAAAACAAAGCAACAGAGCCTAGGGCACTTCCACTTATGGTCCTATAACTTAGGGAAATTAAAATCAAAAAGACACAGCCACCCCAAAGTTTGGGACGGCTCTGTTTACAAGAACCTCGTTTACGGTACAAGTTCAATATCGCAGAAAGTGAAAAATGGATAAAGAAGTTGTGGTACTTACGTACAATGCAATATCACTCAGCAATGAAATCTATGTCATCAGGCCCGTAGCAGCATAATGAGTGGATTCAGGTATGATGATTCTAACTGAAATAAGTCACACAGAAAAAGAAACATCATAAGATGTCACTAATACACGGAATGTAAACTTGGCTACACAGGAACTGAATTACAAAACAGAACAGGGTCTCAAATGTAGAAAAGCAACTTATGCTTGCTTAAGGGGAAAGGTGAGTTGGGGTGCTGCATAAAACCAGAGATTGAAATGAGCACAGATAAAGTTCCTTGAGCCAAATATGGAATAGACAAGAGCTACTCCTTGCTGAACGAAATGGACTCAACACCCCATATGAAACGCCTAAGAATGTACCTGACTAGTAAGTATCTTAAAACCTATGGATTGCTATGTCTCCGAAAGAGAATCAAGCGTGTGTACAGGGGCATAAACGCAGCAGTGATAGGATTGGAGAGGTTCGGTGAGCAAATGAAGACCCTTTGAAGTCATATTGCATGGTACCCATTCCACGGGTCTCAACTCTCCAGGTTTAAGGGATTCTTCCTTCAGCTAAAACATGCATGTGGAACCCAGAGTATGATCAACTGTGTGATCGGGAGACGTGTTCAAATATGTCTCAGTTTTCGTCCCCTGGTACTCGGGTGCAACATTCCAGACACTTTAATAACACTCTCCCGACTTGGAGAGTCAGTGCCTTTAACCTCCTGTTTGGCCCAGTTTGCAATTTCTGCGGAAGATGAACAGGAATAGGGAGAACCAATGAGAGACTAGCTGGAGGTGTCTGGACGGGCAAATTTAACTCTCATTTCCCACCAGGAAGAGGAATTAACCAGAAGCTCAGCGTGCCGTGCCGGAACCAGATTAGGGCCTGAATCAATCCTGCGGTGTTGCGGCCAGCTCACAAGAAAGCGAGTTGAAGAAAGGAGCTCAGGGGCACTGTAATTCACAAACCTGCAGAGTTATAAATGACAGCTATCGTCCAAAAATATACTGAAGTAAGGCTGCCAAGAGGACTTGAAAGCGGGGCAGAATTGCACGAAACCGATTTCAGGAGGTAGACAGGAATTGCATTGAAAGCATAGGAAAAGAGGCAGAACGTCCACAATGATGCACTTGGTCAAAAAGGGCGTATGCGTTTTTTCCTGAATATATTCAGGAAAAAACGCATACGCCCTTTTTGGCCAACCAAGCAAGCTTGCAAAGGAAATCTGCACTACAATGAAGTCTCACTTCCCCCCGGTCAAAAGGGCCATCTGAAAAAAGTGTAAAATCCAGAAAGGCAGGACAGGCCATGGAGAACTGGGAGCTTTGTTATGCTGATGGGCGGGATGTAAATTGCCAACAGCCACTAGGGAGAAGTGTATGGTGTCTCCTGAAACATCTAAAAAACAAAGCAACAGAGCCTAGGGCACTTCCACTTATGGTCCTATACCTTAGGGAAATTAAAATCAAAAAGACACAGCCACCCCAAAGTTTGGGACGGCTCTGTTTACAAGAACCTCGTTTACGGTACAAGTTCAATATCGCAGAAAGTGAAAAATGGATAAAGAAGTTGTGGTACTTACGTACAATGCAATATCACTCAGCAATGAAATCTATGTCATCAGGCCCATAACAGCATAATGAGTGGATTCAGGTATGATGATTCTAACTGAAATAAGTCACACAGAAAAAGAAACATCATAAGATGTCACTAATATACGGAATGTAAACTTGGCTACACAGGAACTGAATTACAAAACAGAACAGGGTCTCAAATTAAGAAAACCAACATATGCTTGCTTAAGGGGAAAGGTGAGTTGGGGTGCTGCATAAAACCAGAGATTGAAATGAGCACAGATAAATTTCCTTGAGCCAAATATGGAATAGATAAGAGCTACTCCTTGCTCAACGAAATGGACTCAACACCCCATATTAAACGCCTAAGAATGTACCTGACTAGTAAGTATCTTAAAACCTATGGATTGCTATGTCTCCGAAAGAGAATCAAGCGTGTGTACAGGGGCATAAACGCAGCAGTGATAGGATTGGAGAGGTTCGGTGAGCAAATGAAGACCCTTTGAAGTCATATTGCATGGTACCCATTCCACGGGTCTCAACTCTCCAGGTTTAAGGGATTCTTCCTTCAGCTAAAACATGCATGTGGAACCCAGAGTATGATCAACCGTGTGATCGGGAGACGTGTTCAAATATGTCTCAGTTTTCGTCCCCTGGTACTCGGGTGCAACATTCAAGACGCTTTACTAACACTCTCCCGACTTGGAGAGTCAGTGCCTTTAACCTCCTGTTTGGCCCAGTTTGCAATTTCTGCGGAAGATGAACAGGAATAGGGAGAACCAATGAGAGACTAGCTGGAGATGTCTGGACGGGCAAATTTAACTCTCATTTCCCACCAGGAAGAGGAATTAACCAAAGGCTCAGCGTGCCGTGCCGGAACCAGATTAGGGCCTGAAGCAATCCTGCGGTGTTGCGGCCAGCTCACAAGAAAGCGAGTTGAAGAAAGGAGCTCAGGGGCACTGTAATTCACAAACCTGCAGAGTTATAAATGACAGCTATCGTCCAAAAATATACTGAAGTAAGGCTGCCAAGAGGACTTGAAAGCGGGGCAGAATTGCACGAAACCGATTTCAGGAGGTAGACAGGAATTGCATTGAAAGCATAGGAAAAGAGGCAGAACGTCCACAATGATGCACTTGGTCAAAAAGGGCGTATGCGTTTTTTCCTGAATATATTCAGGAAAAAACGCATACGCCCTTTTTGGCCAACCAAGCAAGCTTGCAAAGGAAATCTGCACTACAATGAAGTCTCACTTCCCCCCGGTCAAAAGGGCCATCTGAAAAAAGTGTAAAATCCAGAAAGGCAGGACAGGCCATGGAGAACTGGGAGCTTTGTTATGCTGATGGGCGGGATGTAAATTGCCAACAGCCACTAGGGAGAAGTGTATGGTGTCTCCTGAAACATCTAAAAAACAAAGCAACAGAGCCTAGGGCACTTCCACTTATGGTCCTATACCTTAGGGAAATTAAAATCAAAAAGACACAGCCACCCCAAAGTTTGGGACGGCTCTGTTTACAAGAACCTCGTTTACGGTACAAGTTCAATATCGCAGAAAGTGAAAAATGGATAAAGAAGTTGTGGTACTTACGTACAATGCAATATCACTCAGCAATGAAATCTATGTCATCAGGCCCATAACAGCATAATGAGTGGATTCAGGTATGATGATTCTAACTGAAATAAGTCACACAGAAAAAGAAACATCATAAGATGTCACTAATATACGGAATGTAAACTTGGCTACACAGGAACTGAATTACAAAACAGAACAGGGTCTCAAATTAAGAAAACCAACATATGCTTGCTTAAGGGGAAAGGTGAGTTGGGGTGCTGCATAAAACCAGAGATTGAAATGAGCACAGATAAATTTCCTTGAGCCAAATATGGAATAGATAAGAGCTACTCCTTGCTCAACGAAATGGACTCAACACCCCATATTAAACGCCTAAGAATGTACCTGACTAGTAAGTATCTTAAAACCTATGGATTGCTATGTCTCCGAAAGAGAATCAAGCGTGTGTACAGGGGCATAAACGCAGCAGTGATAGGATTGGAGAGGTTCGGTGAGCAAATGAAGACCCTTTGAAGTCATATTGCATGGTACCCATTCCACGGGTCTCAACTCTCCAGGTTTAAGGGATTCTTCCTTCAGCTAAAACATGCATGTGGAACCCAGAGTATGATCAACCGTGTGATCGGGAGACGTGTTCAAATATGTCTCAGTTTTCGTCCCCTGGTACTCGGGTGCAACATTCAAGACGCTTTACTAACACTCTCCCGACTTGGAGAGTCAGTGCCTTTAACCTCCTGTTTGGCCCAGTTTGCAATTTCTGCGGAAGATGAACAGGAATAGGGAGAACCAATGAGAGACTAGCTGGAGATGTCTGGACGGGCAAATTTAACTCTCATTTCCCACCAGGAAGAGGAATTAACCAAAGGCTCAGCGTGCCGTGCCGGAACCAGATTAGGGCCTGAAGCAATCCTGCGGTGTTGCGGCCAGCTCACAAGAAAGCGAGTTGAAGAAAGGAGCTCAGGGGCACTGTAATTCACAAACCTGCAGAGTTATAAATGACAGCTATCGTCCAAAAATATACTGAAGTAAGGCTGCCAAGAGGACTTGAAAGCGGGGCAGACTTGCAGGAAACTGATTTCCGGAGGTAGACTGGAATTGCATTTAAAGCATAGGAAAAGAGGCAGAACGTCCACAATGATGCACTTGGCCATAAAGTGCATATGCGTTTTATCCTGAATATATTCAGGAAAAAACGCATATGCCCTTTTTGGCCAACCAAGCAAGCTTGCAAAGGAAATCTGCACTACAATGAAGTCTCACTTCCCCCCGGTCAAAAGGGCCATCTGAAAAAAGTGTAAAATCCAGAAAGGCAGGACAGGCCATGGAGAACTGGGAGCCTTGTTATGCTGATGGGCGGGATGTAAATTGCCAACAGCCACTCGGGAGAAGTGTATAGTGTTTCCTGAAACATCTAAAAAACAAAGTAACAGAGCCTAGGGCACTTCCACTTATGGTCCTATAGCTTAGGGAAATTAAAATCAAAAAGACACAGCCACCCCAAAGTTTGGGACGGCTCTGTTTACAAGAACCTCGTTTACGGTACAAGGTCAATATCGCAGAAAGCGAAAAATGGATAAAGAAGTTGTGGTACTTACGTACAATGCAATATCACTCAGCAATGAAATCTATGTCATCAGGCCCGTAGCAGCATAATGAGTGGATTCAGGTATGATGATTCTAACTGAAATAAGTCACACAGAAAAAGAAACATCATAAGATACCACTAATACACGGAATGTAAACTTGGCTACACAGGAAGTGGATTACAAAACAGAACAGGGTCTCAAATGTAGAAAACCAACTTATGCTTGCTTAAGGGGAAAGGTGAGTTAGGGTGCTGCATAAAACCAGAGACTGAAATGAGCACAGATAAAGTTCCTTAAGCCAAATATGGAATAGACAAGAACTACTCCTTGCTCAACGAAATGGACTCAACACCCCATATTAAACGCCTAAGAATGTACCTGACTAGTAAGTATCTTAAAAACTATGGATTGCTATGTCTCCGAAAGAGAATCAAGCGTGTGTACAGGGGCATAAACGCAGCAGTGATAGGATTGGAGAGGTTCAGTGAGCAAATGAAGACCCTTTGAAGTCATATTGCATGGTACCCATTCCACGGGTCTCAACTCTCCAGGTTTAAGGGATTCTTCCTTCAGCTAAAACATGCATGTGGAACCCAGAGTATGATCAACCATGTGATCGGGAGACGTGTTCAAATATGTCTCAGTTTTCGTCCCCTGGTACTCGGGTGCAACATTCAAGACGCTTTACTAACACTCTCCCGACTTGGAGAGTCAGTGCCTTTAACCTCCTGTTTGGCCCACTTTGCAATTTCTGCGGAAGATGAACAGGAATAGGGAGAACCAATGAGAGACTAGCTGGAGGTGTCTGGATGGGCAAATTTAACTCTCATTTCCCACCAGGAAGAGGAATTAACCAAAGGCTCAGCGTGCCGTGCCGGAACCAGATTAGGGCCTGAAGCAATCCTGCGGTGTTGCGGCCAGCTCACAAGAAAGCGAGTTGAAGAAAGGAGCTCAGGGGCACTGTAATTCACAAACCTGCAGAGTTATAAATGACAGCTATCGTCCAAAAATATACTGAAGTAAGGCTGCCAAGAGGACTTGAAAGCGGGGCAGACTTGCAGGAAACCGATTTCCGGAGGTAGACTGGAATTGCATTTAAAGCATAGGAAAAGAGGCAGAACGTCCACAATGATGCACTTGGCCATAAAGTGCATATGCGTTTTATCCTGAATATATTCAGGAAAAAACGCATATGCCCTTTTTGGCCAACCAAGCAAGCTTGCAAAGGAAATCTGCACTACAATGAAGTCTCACTTCCCCCCGGTCAAAAGGGCCATCTGAAAAAAGTGTAAAATCCAGAAAGGCAGGACAGGCCATGGAGAACTGGGAGCCTTGTTATGCTGATGGGCGGGATGTAAATTGCCAACAGCCACTCGGGAGAAGTGTATAGTGTTTCCTGAAACATCTAAAAAACAAAGTAACAGAGCCTAGGGCACTTCCACTTATGGTCCTATAGCTTAGGGAAATTAAAATCAAAAAGACACAGCCACCCCAAAGTTTGGGACGGCTCTGTTTACAAGAACCTCGTTTACGGTACAAGGTCAATATCGCAGAAAGCGAAAAATGGATAAAGAAGTTGTGGTACTTACGTACAATGCAATATCACTCAGCAATGAAATCTATGTCATCAGGACCGTAGCAGCATAATGAGTGGATTCAGGTATGATGATTCTAACTGAAATAAGTCACACAGAAAAAGAAACATCATAAGATACCACTAATACACGGAATGTAAACTTGGCTACACAGGAAGTGGATTACAAAACAGAACAGGGTCTCAAATGTAGAAAACCAACTTATGCTTGCTTAAGGGGAAAGGTGAGTTAGGGTGCTGCATAAAACCAGAGACTGAAATGAGCACAGATAAAGTTCCTTAAGCCAAATATGGAATAGACAAGAACTACTCCTTGCTCAACGAAATGGACTCAACACCCCATATTAAACGCCTAAGAATGTACCTGACTAGTAAGTATCTTAAAACCTATGGATTGCTATGTCTCCGAAAGAGAATCAAGCGTGTGTACAGGGGCATAAACGCAGCAGTGATAGGATTGGAGAGGTTCAGTGAGCAAATGAAGACCCTTTGAAGTCATATTGCATGGTACCCATTCCACGGGTCTCAACTCTCCAGGTTTAAGGGATTCTTCCTTCAGCTAAAACATGCATGTGGAACCCAGAGTATGATCAACCGTGTGATCGGGAGACGTGTTCAAATATGTCTCAGTTTTCGTCCCCTGGTACTCGGGTGCAACATTCAAGATGCTTTACTAACACTCTCCCGACTTGGAGAGTCAGTGCCTTTAACCTCCTGTTTGGCCCACTTTGCAATTTCTGCGGAAGATGAACAGGAATAGGGAGAACCAATGAGAGACTAGCTGGAGGTGTCTGGATGGGCAAATTTAACTCTCATTTCCCACCAGGAAGAGGAATTAACCAAAGGCTCAGCGTGCCGTGCCGGAACCAGATTAGGGCCTGAAGCAATCCTGCGGTGTTGCGGCCAGCTCACAAGAAAGCGAGTTGAAGAAAGGAGCTCAGGGGCACTGTAATTCACAAACCTGCAGAGTTATAAATGACAGCTATCGTCCAAAAATATACTGAAGTAAGGCTGCCAAGAGGACTTGAAAGCGGGGCAGAATTGCAGGAAACCGATTTCAGGAGGTAGACTGGAATTGCATTTAAAGCATAGGAAAAGAGGCAGAACGTCCACAATGATGCACTTGGCCATAAAGGGCATATGCGTTTTATCCTGAATATATTCAGGAAAAGACGCATATGCCCTTTTTGGCCAACCAAGCAAGCTTGCAAAGGAAATCTGCACTACAATGAAGTCTCACTTCCCCCGGTCAAAAGGGCCATCTGAAAAAAGTGTAAAATCCAGAAAGGCAGGACAGGCCATGGAGAACTGGGAGCCTTGTTATGCTGATGGGTGGGATGTAAATTGCCAACAGCCACTGGGGAGAAGTGTATAGTGTTTCCTGAAACATCTAAAAAACAAAGTAACAGAGCCTAGGGCACTTCCACTTATGGTCCTATAGCTTAGGGAAATTAAAATCAAAAAGACACAGCCACCCCAAAGTTTGGGACGGCTCTGTTTACAAGAACCTCGTTTACGGTACAAGTTCAATATCGCAGAAAGCGAAAAATGGATAAAGAAGTTGTGGTACTTACGTACAATGCAATATCACTCAGCAATGAAATCTATGTCATCAGGCCCGTAGCAGCATAATGAGTGGATTCAGGTATGATGATTCTAACTGAAATAAGTCACACAGAAAAAGAAACATCATAAGATACCACTAATACACGGAATGTAAACTTGGCTACACAGGAAGTGGATTACAAAAGAGAACAGGGTCTCAAATGTAGAAAACCAACTTATGCTTGCTTAAGGGGAAAGGTGAGTTAGGGTGCTGCATAAAACCAGAGACTGAAATGAGCACAGATAAAGTTCCTTAAGCCAAATATGGAAAAGACAAGAACTACTCCTTGCTCAACGAAATGGACTCAACACCCCATATTAAACGCCTAAGAATGTACCTGACTAGTAAGTATCTTAAAAACTATGGATTGCTATGTCTCCGAAAGAGAATCAAGCGTGTGGACAGGGGCATAAACGCAGCAGTGATAGGATTGGAGAGGTTCAGTGAGCAAATGAAGACCCTTTGAAGTCATATTGCATGGTACCCATTCCATGGGTCTCAACTCTCCAGGTTTAAGGGATTCTTCCTTCAGCTAAAGCATGCATGTGGAACCCAGAGTATGATCAACCGTGTGATCGGGAGACGTGTTCAAATATGTCTCAGTTTACGTCCCCTGGTACTCGGGTGCAACATTCAAGACGCTTTACTAACACTCTCCCGACTTGGAGAGTCAGTGCCTTTAACCTCCTGTTTGGCCCACTTTGCAATTTCTGCGGAAGATGAACAGGAATAGGGAGAATCAATGAGAGACTAGCTGGAGGTGTCTGGATGGGCAAATTTAACTCTCATTTCCCACCAGGAAGAGGAATTAACCAAAGGCCCAGCGTGCCGTGCCGGAACCAGATAAGTGCCTGAAGCAATCCTGCGGTGTTGCGGCCAGCTCACAAGAAAGCGAGTTGAAGAAAGGAGCTCAGGGGCACTGTAATTCACAAACCTGCAGAGTTATAAATGACAGCTATCGTCCAAAAATATACTGAAGTAAGGCTGCCAAGAGGACTTGAAAGCGGGGCAGAATTGCAAGAAACCGATTTCAGGAGGTACTCTGGAATTGCATTTAAAGCATAGGAAAAGAGGCAGAACGTCCACAATGGTGCACTTGGCCATAAAGGGCATATGCGTTTTTTCCTGAATATATTCAGGAAAAAACGCATATGCCCTTTTTGGCCAACCAAGCAAGCTTGCAAAGGAAATCTGCACTACAATGAAGTCTCACTTCCCCCCGGTCAAAAGGGCCATCTGAAAAAAGTGTAAAATCCAGAAAGGCAGGACAGGCCATGGAGAACTGGGAGCCTTGTTATGCTGATGGGCGGGATGTAAATTGCCAACAGCCACTCGGGAGAAGTGTATAGTGTTTCCTGAAACATCTAAAAAACAAAGTAACAGAGCCTAGGGCACTTCCACTTATGGTCCTATAGCTTAGGGAAATTAAAATCAAAAAGACACAGCCACCCCAAAGTTTGGGACAGCTCTGTTTACAAGAACCTCATTTACGGTACAAGTTCAATATCGCAGAAAGCGAAAAATGGATAAAGAAGTTGTGGTACTTACGTACAATGCAATATCACTCAGCAATGAAATCTATGTCATCAGGCCCATAGCATCATAATGAGTGGATTCAGGTATGATGATTCTAACTGAAATAAGTCACACAGAAAAAGAAACATCATAAGATATCACTAATACACGGAATGTAAACTTGGCTACACAGGAACTGGATTACAAAACAGAACAGGGTCTCAAATGTAGAAAACCAACTTATGCTTGCTTAAGGGGAAAGGTGAGTTGGGGTGCTGCATAAAACCAGAGACTGAAATGAGCACAGATAAAGTTCCTTAAGCCAAATATGGAATAGACAAGAGCTACTCCTTGCTCAACGATATGGACTCAACACCCCATATGAAACGCCTAAGAATGTACCTGACTACTAAGTATCTTAAAACCTATGGATTGCTATGTCTCCGAAAGAGAATCAAGCGTGTGTACAGGGGCATAAACGCAGCAGTGATAGGATTGGAGAGGTTCGGTGAGCAAATGAAGACCCTTTGAAGTCATATTGCATGGTACCCATTCCACGGGTCTCAACTCTCCAGGTTTAAGGGATTCTTCCTTCAGCTAAAACATGCATGTGGAACCCAGAGTATGATCAACCGTGTGATCGGGAGATGTGTTCAAATATGTCTCAGTTTTCGTCCCCTGGTACTCGGGTGCAACATTCCAGACGCTTTACTAACACTCTCCCGACTTGGAGAGTCAGAGACTTTAACCTCCTGTTTGGCCCACTTTGCAAATTCTGCGGAAGATGAACAGGAATAGGGAGAACCAATGAGAGACTAGCTGCAGGTGTCTGGACGGGCAAATTTAACTCTCATTTCCCACCAGGAAGAGGAATTAACCAAAGGCTCAGCGTGCCGTGCCGGAACCAGATTAGGGCCTGAATCAATCCTGCGGTGTTGCGGCCAGCTCACAAGAAAGCGAGTTGAAGAAAGGAGCTCAGGGGCACTGTAATTCACAAACCTGCAGAGTTATAAATGACAGCTATCGTCCAAAAATATACTGAAGTAAGGCTGCCAAGAGGACTTGAAAGCGGGGCAGAATTGCATGAAACCGATTTCAGGAGGTAGACTGGAATTGCATTGAAAGCATAGGAAAAGAGGCAGAACGTCCACAATGGTGCACTTGGTCAAAAAGGGCGTATGCGTTTTTTCCTGAATATATTCAGGAAAAAACGCATACGCCCTTTTTGGCCAACCAAGCAAGCTTGCAAAGGAAATCTGCACTACAATGAAGTCTCACTTCCCCCCGGTCAAAAGGGCCATCTGAAAAAAGTGTAAAATCCAGAAAGGCAGGACAGGCCATGGAGAACTGGGAGCCTTGTTATGCTGATGGGCGAGATGTAAATTGCCAACAGCCACTAGGGAGAAGTGTATGGTGTTTCCTGAAACATCTAAAAAACAAAGCAACAGAGCCTAGGGCACTTCCACTTATGGTCCTATAGCTTAGGGAAATTAAAATCAAAAACACACAGCCACCCCAAAGTTTGGGACGGCTCTGTTTACAAAAACCTCGTTTACGGTACAAGTTCAATATCGCAGAAAGTGAAAAATGGATAAAGAAGTTGTGGTACTTACGTACAATGCAATATCACTCAGCAATGAAATCTATGTCATCAGGCCCATAGCAGCATAATGAGTGGATTCAGGTATGATGATTCTAACTGAAATAAGTCACACAGAAAAAGAAACATCATAAGATGTCACTAATACACGGAATGTAAACTTGGCTACACAGGAACTGAATTACAAAACAGAACAGGGTCTCAAATTTAGAAAACCAACTTATTCTTGCTTAAGGGGAAAGGTGAGTTGGGGTGCTGCATAAAACCAGAGATTGAAATGAGCACAGATAAAGTTCCTTGAGCCAAATATGGAATAGACAAGAGCTACTCCTTGCTGAACGAAATGGACTCAACACCCCATATTAAACGCCTAAGAATGTACCTGACTAGTAAGTATCTTAAAACCTATGGATTGCTATGTCTCCGAAAGAGAATCAAGCGTGTGTACAGGGGCATAAACGCAGCAGTGATAGGATTGGAGAGGTTCAGTGAGCAAATGAAGACCCTTTGAAGTCATATTGCATGGTACCCATTCCACGGGTCTCAACTCTCCAGGTTTAAGGGATTCTTCCTTCAGCTAAAACATGCATGTGGAACCCAGAGTATGATCAACCGTGTGATCGGGAGACGTGTTCAAATATGTCTCAGTTTTCGTCCCCTGGTACTCGGGTGCAACATTCCAGATGCTTTACTAACACTCTCCCGACTTGGAGAGTCAGTGCCTTTAACCTCCTGTTTGGCCCAGTTTGCAATTTCTGCGGAAGATGAACAGGAATAGGGAGAACCAATGAGAGACTAGCTGCAGGTGTCTGGACGGGCAAATTTAACTCTCATTTCCAACCAGGAAGAGGAATTAACCAGAAGCTCAGCGTGCCGTGCCGGAACAAGATTAGGGCCTGAAGCAATCCTGTGGTGTTGCGGCCAGCTCACAAGAAAGCAAGTTGAAGAAAGGAGCTCAGGGGCACTGTAATTCACAAACCTGCAGAGTTATAAATGACAGCTATCGTCCAAAAATATACTGAAGTAAGGCTGCCAAGAGGACTTGAAAACGGGGCAGAATTGCACGAAACCGATTTCAGGAGGTAGACTGGAATTGCATTGAAAGCATAGGAAAAGAGGCAGAACGTCCACAATGATGCACTTGGTCAAAAAGGGCGTATGCGTTTTTTCCTGAATATATTCAGGAAAAAACGCATACGCCCTTTTTGGCCAACCAAGCAAGCTTGCAAAGGAAATCTGCACTACAATGAAGTCTCACTTCCCCCCGGTCAAAAGGGCCATCTGAAAAAAGTGTAAAATCCAGAAAGGCAGGACAGGCCATGGAGAACTGGGAGACTTGTTATGCTGATGGGCAGGATGTATATTGCCAACAGCCACTCGGGAGAAGTGTATGGTGTTTCCTGAAACATCTAAAAAACAAAGCAACAGAGCCTAGGGCACTTCCACTTATGGCCCTATAGCTTAGGGAAATTAAAATCAAAAAGACACAGCCACCCCAAAGTTTGGGACAGCTCTGTTTACAAGAACCTCGTTTACGGTACAAGTTCAATATCGCAGAAAGTGAAAAATGGATAAAGAAGTTGTGGTACTTACGTACAATGCAATATCACTCAGCAATGAAATCTATGTCATCAGGCCCGTAGCAGCATAATGAGTGGATTCAGGTATGATGATTCTAACTGAAATAAGTCACACAGAAAAAGAAACATCATAAGATATCACTAATACACGGAATGTAAACTTGGCTACACAGGAACTGGATTACAAAAGAGAACAGGGTCTCAAATTTAGAAAACCAACTTATGCTTGCTTAAGGGGAAAGGTGAGTTGGGGTGGTGCATAAAACCAGAGATTGAAATCAGCACAGATAAAGTTCCTTAAGCCAAATATGGAATAGACAAGAGCTACTCCTTGCTCAACGAAATGGACTCTACACCCCATATTAAACGCCTAAGAATGTACCTTACTAGTAAGTATCTTAAAAGCCATGGATCGCTATGTCTCCAAAAGAGAATCAAGCGTGTGTACAGGGGCATAAACGCCGCAGTGATAGGATTGGAGAGGTTCGGTGAGCAAATGAAGACCCTTTGAAGTCATATTGCATGGAACCCACTCCACGGGTCTCAACTCTCCAGGTTTAAGGGATTCTTCCTTCAGCTAAAACATGCATGTGGAACCCAGAGTATGATCAACCGTGTGATTGGGAGACGTGTTCCAATATGTCTCACTTTTCGTCCCCTGGTACTCGGGTTCAACATTCCAGACGCTTTACTAACACTCTCCTGACTTGGAGAGTCAGTGCCTTTAACCTCCTGTTTGGCCCAGTTTGCAATTTCTGCGGAAGATGAACAGGAATCGGGAGGACCAATGAGAGACTAGCTGGAGGTGTCTGGACAGGCAAATTTAACTCTCATTTCCCACCAGGAAGAGGAATTAACCAAAGGGTCATCATGCCGTGCCGGAACCAGATTAGGGCCTGAAGCAATCCTGCGGTGTTGCGGCCAGCTCACAAGAAAGCGAGTTGAAGAAAGGAGCTCAGGGGCACTGTAATTCACAATCCTGCAGAGTTATAAATGACAGCTATCGTCCAAAAATATACTGAAGTAAGGCTGCCAAGAGGTCTTGAATGTGGGGCAGAAATGCAGGAAACCGATTTCAGGAGGTAGACTGGAATTGCATTTAAAGCATAGGAAAAGAGGCAGAACGTCGACAATGAAACACTTGGCCAAAAAGGGCGTATGCGTTTTTTCCTGAATATATTCAGGAAAAAACGCATATGCCCTTTTTGGCCAACCAAGCAAGCTTGCAAAGGTAATCTGCACTACAATGAAGTTTCACTTCCCCCGGGGTCAAAAGGGCCATCTGAAAAAGTGTAAAATCCAGAAAGGCAGGACAGGCATGGAGAACTGGGAGCCTATTTATGCTGATGGGCGGGATGTAAATTGACAACAGCCACTCGGGTGAAGTGTATGGTGTTTCCTGAAACATCTAAAAAACAAAGCAACAGAGCCTAGGGCACTTCCACTTATAGTCCTATAGCTTAGGGAAATTAAAATCAAAAAGACACAGCCACCCCAAAGTTTGGGACGGCTCTGTTTACAAGAACCTCGTTTACGCTACAAGTTCAATAGTGCAGAAAGTGAAAAATGGATAAAGAAGTTGTGGTACTTACATACAATGCAATATCACTCAGCAAAGAAATCTATGTCATCAGGCCCAGAGCAGCATAATGAGTGGATTCAGGTATGATGATTCTAACTGAAATAAGTCACACAGAAAAAGAAACATCATAAGATATCACTAATACACGGAATGTAAACTTGGCTACACAGGAACTGAATTCCAAAACAGAACAGTGTCTCAAATTTAGAAAACCAACTTATGCTTGCTTAAGGGGAAAGGTGAGTTGGGGTGCTGCATAAAACCAGAGATTGAAATGAGCACAGATAAAGTTCCTTAAGCCAAATATGTAATAGACAAGAGCTACTACTTGTTCAACGAAATGGACTCAACACCCCATATTAAACGCCTAAGAATGTACCTGACTAGTAAGTATCTTAAAACCTATGGATTGCTATGTCTCCGAAAGAGAATCAAGCATGTGTACAGGGGAATAAACGCAGCAGTGATAGGATTGGAGAGGTTCGTTGAGCAAATGAAGACCCTTTGAAGTCATATTGCATGGTACCCATTCCACGGGTCTCAACACTCAAGGTTTAAGGGATTCTTCCTTCAGCTAAACATGCATGTGAAACCCAGAGTATGATCAAACGTGTGATCGGGAGACGTGTTCCAATATGTCTCACTTTTCGTCCCCTGGTACTCGGGTGCAATATTCCAGACGTTTTACTATCAATCTCCCCACTTGGAGAGTCAGTGCCTTTAACCTCCTGTTTGGCCCAGTTTGCAATTTCTGCGGAAGATGAACAGGAATAGGGAGGACCAATGAGAGACCAGCTGGAGGTGTCTGGACGGGCAAATTTAACTCTCATTTCCCACCAGGAAGAGGAATTAACCAAAAGCTCAGCGTGCCATGCCGGAACCAGATTAGGGCCTGAAGCAATCCTGCGGTGTTGCGGCCAGCTCACAAGAAATCGAGTTGAAGAAAGGAGCTCAGGGGCACTGTATTTCACAAACCTGCAGAGTTATAAATGATAGCTATCGTCTAAAAATATACTGAAGTAAGGCTGCCAAGAGGACTTGAAAGCAGGGCAGAATTGCAGGCAACCGATTTCAGGAGGTAGACTGGAATTGCATTTAAAGCATAGGAAAAGAGGCAGAACGTGGACAATGATGCACTTGGCCAAAAAGGGCGTATGCGTTTTTTCCTGAATATATTCAGGAAAAAACGAATACGCCCTTTTTGACCAACCAAGCAAGCTTGCAAAGGAAATCTGCACTACAATGAAGTCTCACTTCCCCCCGGTCAAAAGGGCCATCTGAAAAAAGTGTAAAATCCAGAAATGCAGGACAGGCAATGGAGAACTGGGAGCCTTGTTATGCTGATGGGCGGGATGTAAATTGCCAACAGCCACTCGGGAGAAGTGTATGGTGTTTCCTGAAACATCTAAAAAGCAAAGCAACAGAGCCTAGGGCACTTCCACTTATGGTCCTATAGCTTAGGGAAATTAAAATCAAAAAGACACAGCCACCCCAAAGTTTGGGACAGCTCTGTTTACAAGAACCTCATTCACGGTACAAGTTCAATACCGCAGAAAGTGAAAAATGGATAAAGAAGTTGTGGTACTTACGTACAATGCAATATCACTCAGCAATGAAATCTATGTCATCAGGCCTGTAAAGCATAGAGTGGATTCAGGTATGATGATTCTAACTGAAATAAGTCACACAGAAAAAGAAACATCATAAGATAACACTAATACACGGAGTGTAAACTTGGATACACAGGAACTGGATTACAAAACAGAACAGGGTCTCAAATTAAGAAAACCAACATATGCTTGCTTAAGGGGAAAGGTGAGTTGGGGTGCTGCATAAAACCAGAGATTGAAATGAGCACAGATAAAGTTCCTTAAGCCAAATATGGAATAGACAAGGGCTACTCCTTGCTCAACGAAATGGACTCAAAACCCCATATTAAACACCTAATAATGTACCTGACTAGTAAGTATCTTAAAACTTATGGATTGCTATGTCTCCGAAAGAGAATCAAGCATGAGTACAGGGGCATAAACGCAGCAGTGATAGGATTGGAGAGGTTCGGTGAGCAAATGAAGATCCTTTGAAGTCATATTGCATGGTACCCATTCCACGGGTCTCAACTCTCCAGGTTTAAGGGATTCTTCCCTCAGCTAAAGCATGCATGTGGAACCAGGAGTATGATCAACCGTGTGATCAGGAGACGTGTTCCACTATGTCTCAGTTCTCGTCCCCTGGTACTCGGGTGCAAAATTCCAGACGCTTTACTAACACTCTCCCGACTTGGAGAGTCAGTGCCTTTAACCTCCTGTTTCGCCCAGTTTGCAATTTCTGTGGAAGATGAACAGGAATAGGGAGAACCAATGAGAGACTAGCTAGAGGTGTCTGGACGGGCAAATTTAACTCTCATTTCCCACCAGGAAGAGGAGTTAACCAAAGGCTCAGCGTGCCATGCCAGAACCAGATTAGGGCCTGAAGCAATCCTGCGGTGTTGCGGCCAGCTCACAAGAAAGCGAGTTGAAGAAAGGAGCTCAGGGGCACTGTAATTCACAAACCTGCAGAGTTATAAATGACAGCTATCGTCCAAAAATATACTGAAGTAAGGCTGCCAAGAGGACTTGAAAGCGGGGCAGAATTGCAGGAAACCGATTTCAGGAGGTAGACTGGAATTGCATTTAAAGCATAGGAAAAGAGGCAGAACGTCGACAATGATGCACTTGGCCAAAATGGGCGTAAGCGTTTTTTCCTGAATATATTCAGGAAAAAACCCATATGCACTTTTTGGCCAACCAAGCAAGCTTGCAAAGGAAATCTGCACTACATTGAAGTCTCACTTCCCCCGGTCAATAGGACCATCTGAAAAAAGTGTAAAATCCAGAAAGGCAGGACAGGCCATGGAGAACTGGGAGCCTTGTTATGCTGATGGGCGGGATGTAAATTGCCAACAGTCACTGGGGAGAAGTGTATGGTGTTTCCTTAAACATCTAAAAAACAAAGCAACAGAGCCTAGGGCACTTCCACTTATGGTCCTATAGCTTAGGGAAATTAAAATCAAAAAGACACAGCCACCCCAAAGTTTGGGACGGCTCTGTTTACAAGAACCTCGTTTACGGTACAAGTTCAGTATCGCAGAAAGCGAAAAATGGATAAAGAAGTTGTGGTACTTACGTACAATGCAATATCACTCAGCAATGAAATCTATGTCATCATGCCCATAGCAGCATAATGAGTGGATTCAGGTATGATGATTCTAACTGAAATAAGTCACACAGAAAAAGAAACATCATAAGATATCACTAATACACGGAATGTAAACTTGGCTACACAGGCAATGAATTACAAAACAGAACAGGATCTCAAATTTAGAAAACCAACTTATGCTTGCTTAAGGGGAAAGGTGAGTTGGGGTGCTGCATAAAACCAGAGATTGAAATGAGCACAGATAAAGTTCCTTAAGCCAAATATGGAATAGACAAGAGCTACTCCTTGCTCAACAAAATGGACTCAACACCCCATATTAAACGCCTAAGAATGTACCTGACTAGTAAGTATCTTAAAACCTATGGATTGCTATGTCTCCGAAAGAGAATCAAGCGTGTGTACAGGGGCATAAACGCAGCAGTGATAGGATTGGAGAGGTTCGGTGAGCAAATGAAGACCCTTTGAAGTCATATTGCATGGTACCCATTCCACGATTCTCAGCTCTCCAGGTTTAAGGGATTCTTCCTTCAGCTAAAACATGCATGTGGAACCCAGAGTATGATCAATGGTGTGATCGGGAGACGTGTTCCAATATGTCTCAATTCTCGTCCCCTGGTAGTCGGGGGCATTATTCCAGATGCTTTACTAACACTCTCCCGACTTGGAGAGTCAGTGCCTTTAACCCCCTGTTTGGCCCAGTTTGCAATTTCTGTGGAAGATGAACAGGAATAGGGAGAACCAATGAGAGACTAGCTGGAGGTGTCTGGACGGGCAAATTTAACTCTCATTTCCCACCAGGAAGAGGAATTAACCAAAGGCTCTGCATGCCGTGCCGGAACCAGATTAGGGCCTGAAGCAGTCCTGCGGTGTTGCGGCCAGCTCCCAAGAAAGCGAGTTGAAGAAAGGAGCTCAGGGGCACTGTAATTCACAAACCTGCAGAGTTATAAATGACAGTTATCACCCAAAAATATACTGAAGTAAGGCTGCCAAGAGGACTTGAAAGTGGGGCAGAATTGCAGGAAACCGATTTCAGGAGGTAGACTGGAATTGCATTTAAAGCATAGGAAAAGAGGCAGAACGTCCACAATGATGCACTTGGCCAAAAAGGGCGTATGCGTTTTTTCCTGAATATATTCCTGAATATTTTCAGGAAAAATCGCATACGCCCTTTTTGGCCAACCAAGCAAGCTTGCAAAGGAAATCTGCACTACAATGAAGTCTCACTTCCCCCGGGTCAAAAGGGCCATCTGAAAAAAGTGTAACATCCAGAAAGGCAGGACAGGCCATGGAGAACTGGGAGCCTTGTTATGCTGATGGGCGGGATGTAAGTTGCCAACAGCCACTCTGGAGAAGTGTTAGGTGTTTCCTGAAACATCGAAAAAACAAAGCAACAGAGCCAAGGGCACTTCCACTTATGGTCCTATAGCTTAGGGAAATTAAAATAAAAAAGACACAGCCACCCCAAAGTTTGGGACGGCTCTGTTTACAAGAACCTCGTTTACGGTACAAGTTCAATATCGCACAAAGCGAAAAATGGATAAAGAAGTTGTGGTACTTACGTACAATGCAATATCACTCAGCAATGAAATCTATGTCATCAGGCCCGTAGCAGCATAATGAGTGGATTCAGGTATGATGATTCTAACTGAAATAAGTCACACAGAAAAAGAAACATAAGATATCAGTAATACACGGAATGTAAACTTGGCTACACAGGAACGGGATTACAAAACAGAAGAGGGTCTCAAATTTAGAAAACCAACATATGCTTGCTTAAGGGGAAAGGTGAGTTGGGGTGCTGCATAAAACCAGAGATTGAAATGAGCACAGATAAAGTTCCTTAAGCCAAATATGGAATAGACAAGAGCTACTCCTTGCTCAACGAAATGGACTCAACACCCCATATTAAACGCCTAAGAATGTACCTGACTAGTAAGTATCTTAAAAGCCATGGATCGCTATGTCTCCGAAAGAGAATCAAGCGTGTGTACAGGGGCATAAACGCAGCAGTGATAGGATTGGAGATGTTCGGTGAGCAAATGAAGACCCCTTGAAGTCATATTGCATGGTACCCATTCCACGGGTCTCAACTCTCCAGGTTTAAGGGATTCTTCCTTCAGCTAAAACATGCATGTGGAACCCAGAGTATGATCAACCGTGTGATCGGGAGACGTGTTCCAATATGTCTCAGTTCTCGTCCCCTGGTACTCGGGTGCAGTATTCCAGATGCTTTACTAACACTCTCCCGACTTGGAGAGTCAGTGCCTTTAACCTCCTTTTTGGACCAGTTTGCAATTTCTGCGGAAAATTAACAGGAATAGGGAGAACCAATGAGAGACTAGCTGGAGGTGTCTGGACGGGCAAATTTAACTCTCATTTCCCACCAGGAAGAGGAATTAACCAAAGGCTCAGCGTGCCGTGCCGGAACCAGATTAGGGCCTGAAGCAATCCTGCGGTGTTGCGGCCAGCTCACAAGAAAGCGAGTTGAAGAAAGTAGCTCAGGGGCACTGTAATTCACAAACCTGCAGAATTATAAATGACAGCTATCGTCCAAAAATATACTGAAGTTAGGCTGCCAAGAGGACTTGAAAGTGGGCCAGAATTGCAGGAAACCGATTTCAGGAGGTAGACTGGAATTGCATTTAAAGCATAGGAAAAGAGTCAGAACGTCGACAATGATGCACTTGGCCAAAAAGGGCGTATGCGTTTTTTCCTGAATATATTAAGGAAAAAACGCATACGCCCTTTTTGGCCAACCAAGAAAGCTTGCAAAGGAAATCTGCACTACAATGAAGTCTCACTTCCAAGCGGTCAAAAGGGCCATCTGAAAAAAGTATAAAATCCAGAAAGGCAGGACAGGCCATGGAGAACTGGGAGACTTGTTATGCTGATGGGCAGGATGTATATTGCCAACAGCCACTCGGGAGAAGTGTATGGTGTTTCCTGAAACATCTAAAAAACAAAGCAACAGAGCCTAGGGCACTTCCACTTATGGCCCTATAGCTTAGGGAAATTAAAATCAAAAAGACACAGCCACCCCAAAGTTTGGGACAGCTCTGTTTACAAGAACCTCGTTTACGGTACAAGTTCAATATCGCAGAAAGTGAAAAATGGATAAAGAAGTTGTGGTACTTACGTACAATGCAATATCACTCAGCAATGAAATCTATGTCATCAGGCCCGTAGCAGCATAATGAGTGGATTCAGGTATGATGATTCTAACTGAAATAAGTCACACAGAAAAAGAAACATCATAAGATATCACTAATACACGGAATGTAAACTTGGCTACACAGGAACTGGATTACAAAAGAGAACAGGGTCTCAAATTTAGAAAACCAACTTATGCTTGCTTAAGGGGAAAGGTGAGTTGGGGTGGTGCATAAAACCAGAGATTGAAATCAGCACAGATAAAGTTCCTTAAGCCAAATATGGAATAGACAAGAGCTACTCCTTGCTCAACGAAATGGACTCTACACCCCATATTAAACGCCTAAGAATGTACCTTACTAGTAAGTATCTTAAAAGCCATGGATCGCTATGTCTCCAAAAGAGAATCAAGCGTGTGTACAGGGGCATAAACGCCGCAGTGATAGGATTGGAGAGGTTCGGTGAGCAAATGAAGACCCTTTGAAGTCATATTGCATGGTACCCATTCCACGGGTCTCAACTCTCCAGGTTTAAGGGATTCTTCCTTCAGCTAAAACATGCATGTGGAACCTAGAGTATGATCAACCGTGTGATCGGGAGACGTGTTCCAATATGTCTCAGTTCTCGTCCCCTAGTACTCGGGTGCAGTATTCCAGATGCTTTACTAACACTCTCCCGACTTGGAGAGTCAGTGCCTTTAACCTCCTGTTTGGCCCAGTTTGCAATTTCTGCAGAAGATGAACAGGAATAGGGAGAACCAATGAGAGACTAGCTGGAGGTGTCTGGACGGGCAAATTTAACTCTCATTTCCCACCAGGAAGAGGAATTAACCAAAGGCTCAGCACGCCTTGCCGGGACCAGATTAGGGCCTGAAGCAATCCTGCGGTGTTGCGGCCAGCTCACAAGAAAGCGAGTTGAAGAAAGGAGCTCAGGGGCACTGTAATTCACAAACCTGCAGAGTTATAAATGACAGCTATCATCCAAAAATATACTGAAGTAAGGCTGCCAAGAGATCTGGAAAGCGGGGCAGAATTGCAGGAAACCGATTTCAGGAGGTAGACTGGAATTGCACTTAAAGCATAGGAAAAGAGGCAGAACATCGACAATGATGCACTCGGCCAAAAAGGGCGTATGCGTTTTTTCCTGAATATATTCAGGAAAAAACGCATACGCCCTTTTTGGCCAACCAAGCAAGCTTACAAAGGAAATCTGCACTACAATGAAGTCTCACTTCCCCCCGGTCAAAAGGGCCATCTGAAAAAAGTGTAAAATCCAGAAAGGCAGGACAGGCCATGGAGAACTGGGAGCCTTGTTATGCTGATGGGCGGGATGTAAATTGCCAACAGCCACTTTGGAGAAGTGTATGGTTTTTCCTGAAACATCTAAGAAACAAAGCAACAGAGCCTAGGGCACTTCCACTTATGGTCCTATAGCTTAGGGAAATTAAAATAAAAAAGACACAGCCATCCCAAAGTTTGGGACAGCTCTGTTTACAAGAAACTCGTTTACGGGACAAGTTCAATATCGCAGAAAGTGAAAAATGGATAAAGTAGTTGTGGTACTTACGTACAATGCAATATCATTCAGCAATGAAATCTATGTCATCAGGCCCAGAGCAGCATAATGAGTGGATTCAGGTATGATGATTCTATCTGAAGTAAGTCACACAGAAAAAGAAACATCATAAGATATCACTAATACACGGAATGTAAACTTGGCTACACAGGAACTGGATTACAAAAGAGAACAGGGTCTCAAATTTAGAAAACCAACTCATGCTTGCTTAAGGGGAAAGGTGAGTTGGGGTGCTGCATAAAACTAGAGATTGAAATGAGCACAGATAAAGTTCCTTAAGCCAAATATGGAATAGACTAGAGCTACTCCTTGCTCAACGAAATGGACTCAACACCCCATATTAAACGCCTAAGAATGTACCTTACTAGTAAGTATCTTAAAACCTATGGATTGCTATGTCTCCAAAAGAGAATCAAGCGTGTGTACAGGGGCATAAACGCAGCAGTGATAGGATTGGAGAGGTTCGGTGAGCAAATGAAGACCCTTTGAAGTCACATTGCATGTTACCCATTCCACGGGTCTCAACTCTCCACGTTTAAGGGATTCTTCCTTCAGCTAAAGCATGCATGTGGAACCCAGAGTATGATCAACCGTGTGATCGGGAGACATGTTCCAATATGTCTCAGTTCTCGTCCCCTGGTATTCGGGTGCAACATTCCAGACGCTTTACTAACACTCTCCCGACTTGGAGAGTCAGTGCCTTTAACCTCCTGTTTGGCCCAGATTGCAATTTCTGCAGAAGATGAACAGGAATAGGGAGAACCAATGAGAGATTAGCTGGAGGTGTCTGGACGGGCAAATTTAACTCTCATTTCCCACCAGGAAGAGGAATTAACCAAAGGCTCAGCACGCCTTGCCGGAACCAGATTAGGGCCTGAAGCAATCCTGCGGTGTTGCGGCCAGCTCACAAGAAAGCGAGTTGAAGAAAGGAGCTCAGGGGCACTGTAATTCACAAACCTGCAGAGTTATAAATGACAGCTATCGTCCAAAAATATACTGAAGTAAGGCTGCCAAGAGGACTTGAAAGCGGGGCAGAATTGCAGGAAACCGATTTCAGGAGGTAGACTGGAATTGCATTTAAAGCATAGGAAAAGAGGCAGAACGTCGACAATGATGCACTTGGCCAAAAAGGGCGTATGCGTTTTTTCCTGAATATATTCAGGAAAAAACGCATACGCCCTTTTTGGCCAACCAAGCAAGCTTGCAAAGGAAATCTGCACTACAATGAAGTCTCACTTCCAACCGGTCAAAAGGGCCATCTGAAAAAAGTGTAAAATCCAGAAAGGCAGGACAGGCCATGGAGAACTGGGAGCCTTGTTATGCTGATGGGCGGGATGTAAATTGCCAACAGCAACTTGGGAGAAGTGTATGGTGTTTCCTGAAACATCTAAGAAACAAAGCAACAGAGCCTAGGGCACTTCCACTTATGGTCCTATAGCTTAGGGAAATTAAAATCAAAAAGACACAGCCACCCCAAAGTTTGGGACGGCTTTGTTTACAAGAACCTCGTTTAAGGTACAAGTTCAATATCGCAGAATGCGAAAAATGGATAAACAAGTTGTGGTACTTACGTACAATGCAATATCACTCAGCAATGAAATCTATGTCATCAGGCCCGTAGCAGCATAATGAGTGGATTCAGGTATGATGATTCTAACTGAAATAAGTCACACAGAAAAAGAAACATCATATGACATCACTAATACACGGAATGTAAACTTGGCTACACAGGAACTGGATTACAAAACAGAACAGGGTCTCAAATGTAGAAAACCAACTTATGCTTGCTTAAGGGGAAAGGTGAGTTGGGTTGCTGCATAAAACCAGAGACCGAAATGAGCACAGATAAAGTTCCTTAAGCCAAATATGGAATAGACAAGAGCTACTCCTTGCTCAACGAAATGCACTCAACACCCCATATTAAACGCCTAAGAATGTACCTGACTAGTAAGTATCTGAAAACCTATGGATTGCTATGTCTCCGAAAGAGAATCAAGCGTGTGTACAGGGGCATAAACGCAGCAGTGATAGGATTGGAGAGGTTCGGTGAGCAAATGAAGACCCTTGGAATTCATATTGCATGGTACCCATTCCACGGGTCTCAACTCTCCAGGTTTAAGGGATTCTTCCTTCAGCTAAAACATGCATGTGGAACCCAAAGTATGATCAACCGTGTGATCGGGAGACGTGTTCAAATATGTCTCAGTTTTCATCCCCTGGTACTCGGTTGCAACATTCCAGACGCTTTACTAACACTCTCCCGACTTGGAGAGTCAGTGCCTTTAACCTCCTGTTTGGCCCAGTTTGCAATTTCTGCGGAAGATGAACAGGAATAGGGAGAACGAATGAGAGACTAGCTGGAGGTGTCTGGACGGGCAAATTTAACTCTCATTTCCCACCAGGAAGAGGAATTAACCAGAAGCTCAGCGTGCCGTGCCGGAACAAGATTAGGGCCTGAAGCAATCTTGCGGTGTTGCGGCCAGCTCACAAGAAAGCGAGTTGAAGAAAGGAGCTCAGGGGCACTGTAATTCACAAACCTGCAGAGTTATAAATGACAGCTATCGTCCAAAAATATACTGAAGTAAGGCTGCCAAGAGGACTTGAAAGCGGGGCAGAATTGCACGAAACCGATTTCAGGAGGTAGACTGGAATTGCATTGAAAGCATAGGAAAATAGGCAGAACGTCCACAATGATGCACTTGGTCAAAAAGGGCGTATGCGTTTTTTCCTGAATATATTCAGGAAAAAACGCATACGCCCTTTTTGGCCAACCAAGCAAGCTTGCAAAGGAAATCTGCACTACAATGAAGTCTCACTTCCCCCCGGTCAAAAGGGCCATCTGAAAAAAGTGTAAAATCCAGACAGGCAGGACAGGCCATGGAGAACTGGGAGCCTTGTTATGCTGATGGGCGGGATGTAAATTGCCAACAGCCACTAGGGAGAAGTGTATGGTGTCTCCTGAAACATCTAAAAAACAAAGCAACAGAGCCTAGGGCACTTCCACTTATGGTCCTATAGCTTAGGGAAATTAAAATCAAAAAGACACAGCCACCCCAAAGTTTGGGACGGCTCTGTTTACAAGAACCTCGTTTACGGTACAAGTTCAATATCGCAGAAAGTGAAAAATGGATAAAGAAGTTGTGGTACTTACGTACAATGCAATATCACTCAGCAATGAAATCTATGTCATCAGGCCCGTAGCAGCATAATGAGTGGATTCAGGTATGATGATTCTAACTGAAATAAGTCACACAGAAAAAGAAACATCATAAGATGTCACTAATACACGGAATGTAAACTTGGCTACACAGGAACTGAATTACAAAACAGAACAGGGTCTCAAATTTAGAAAACCAACTTATGCTTGCTTAAGGGGAAAGGTGAGTTGGGGTGCTGCATAAAACCAGACATTGAAATGAGCACAGATAAAGTTCCTTGAGCCAAATATGGAATAGACAAGAGCTACTCCTTGCTCAACGAAATGGACTCAACACCCCATATGAAACGCCTAAGAATGTACCTGACTAGTAAGTATCTTAAAACCTATGGATTGCTATGTCTCCGAAAGAGAATCAAGCGTGTGTACAGGGGCATAAACGCAGCAGTGATAGGATTGGAGAGGTTCGGTGAGCAAATGAAGACCCTTTGAAGTCATATTGCATGGTACCCATTCCACGGGTCTCAACTCTCCAGGTTTAAGGGATTCTTCCTTCAGCTAAAACATGCATGTGGAACCCAGAGTATGATCAACCGTGTGATCGGGAGACGTGTTCAAATATGTCTCAGTTTTCGTCCCCTGGTACTCGGGTACAACATTCAAGACGCTTTACTACCACTCTCCCGACTTGGAGAGTCAGTGCCTTTAACCTCCTGTTTGGCCCAGTTTGCAACTTCTGCGGAAGATGAACAGGAATAGGGAGAACCAATGAGAGACTAGCTGGAGGTGTCTGGATGGGTAAATTTAACTCTCATTTCCCACCAGGAAGAGGAATTAACCAAAGGCTCAGCGGGCCGTGCCGGAACCAGATTAGGGCCTGAAGCAATCCTGCGGTGTTGCGGCCAGCTCACAAGAAAGCGAGTTGAAGAAAGGAGCTCAGGGGCACTGTAATTCACAAACCTGCAGAGTTATAAATGACAGCTATCGTCCAAAAATGTACTGAATTAAGGCTGCCAAGAGGACTTGAAAGCAGGGCAGAATTGCAAGAAACCGATTTCAGGAGGTACTCTGGAATTGCATTTAAAGCATAGGAAAAGAGGCAGAACGTCCACAATGGTGCACTTGGCCATAAAGGGCATATGCGTTTTTTCCTGAATATATTCAGGAAAAAACGCATAGGCTCTTTTTGGCCAACCAAGTAAGCTTGCAAAGGAAATCTCCACTACAATGAAGTCTCACTTTCCCCCGGTCAAAAGGGCCATCTGAAAAAAGTATAAAATCCAGAAAGGCAGGACAGGCCATGGAGAACTGGGAGCCTTGTTATGCTGATGGGCGGGATGTAAATTGCCAACAGCCACTCGGGAGAAGTGTATAGTGTTTCCTGAAACATCTAAAAAACAAAGTAACAGAGCCTAGGGCATTTCCACTTATGGTCCTATAGTTTAGGGAAATTAAAATCAAAAAGACACAGCCACCCCAAAGTTTGGGACGGCTTTGTTTACAAGAACCTCGTTTAAGGTACAAGTTCAATATCGCAGAATGCGAAAAATGGATAAACAAGTTGTGGTACTTACGTACAATGCAATATCACTCAGCAATGAAATCTATGTCATCAGGCCCGTAGCAGCATAATGAGTGGATTCAGGTATGATGATTCTAACTGAAATAAGTCACACAGAAAAAGAAACATCATATGACATCACTAATACACGGAATGTAAACTTGGCTACACAGGAACTGGATTACAAAACAGAACAGGGTCTCAAATGTAGAAAACCAACTTATGCTTGCTTAAGGGGAAAGGTGAGTTGGGTTGCTGCATAAAACCAGAGACCGAAATGAGCACAGATAAAGTTCCTTAAGCCAAATATGGAATAGACAAGAGCTACTCCTTGCTCAACGAAATGCACTCAACACCCCATATTAAACGCCTAAGAATGTACCTGACTAGTAAGTATCTGAAAACCTATGGATTGCTATGTCTCCGAAAGAGAATCAAGCGTGTGTACAGGGGCATAAACGCAGCAGTGATAGGATTGGAGAGGTTCGGTGAGCAAATGAAGACCCTTGGAATTCATATTGCATGGTACCCATTCCACGGGTCTCAACTCTCCAGGTTTAAGGGATTCTTCCTTCAGCTAAAACATGCATGTGGAACCCAAAGTATGATCAACCGTGTGATCGGGAGACGTGTTCAAATATGTCTCAGTTTTCATCCCCTGGTACTCGGTTGCAACATTCCAGACGCTTTACTAACACTCTCCCGACTTGGAGAGTCAGTGCCTTTAACCTCCTGTTTGGCCCAGTTTGCAATTTCTGCGGAAGATGAACAGGAATAGGGAGAACGAATGAGAGACTAGCTGGAGGTGTCTGGACGGGCAAATTTAACTCTCATTTCCCACCAGGAAGAGGAATTAACCAGAAGCTCAGCGTGCCGTGCCGGAACAAGATTAGGGCCTGAAGCAATCTTGCGGTGTTGCGGCCAGCTCACAAGAAAGCGAGTTGAAGAAAGGAGCTCAGGGGCACTGTAATTCACAAACCTGCAGAGTTATAAATGACAGCTATCGTCCAAAAATATACTGAAGTAAGGCTGCCAAGAGGACTTGAAAGCGGGGCAGAATTGCACGAAACCGATTTCAGGAGGTAGACTGGAATTGCATTGAAAGCATAGGAAAATAGGCAGAACGTCCACAATGATGCACTTGGTCAAAAAGGGCGTATGCGTTTTTTCCTGAATATATTCAGGAAAAAACGCATACGCCCTTTTTGGCCAACCAAGCAAGCTTGCAAAGGAAATCTGCACTACAATGAAGTCTCACTTCCCCCCGGTCAAAAGGGCCATCTGAAAAAAGTGTAAAATCCAGACAGGCAGGACAGGCCATGGAGAACTGGGAGCCTTGTTATGCTGATGGGCGGGATGTAAATTGCCAACAGCCACTAGGGAGAAGTGTATGGTGTCTCCTGAAACATCTAAAAAACAAAGCAACAGAGCCTAGGGCACTTCCACTTATGGTCCTATAGCTTAGGGAAATTAAAATCAAAAAGACACAGCCACCCCAAAGTTTGGGACGGCTCTGTTTACAAGAACCTCGTTTACGGTACAAGTTCAATATCGCAGAAAGTGAAAAATGGATAAAGAAGTTGTGGTACTTACGTACAATGCAATATCACTCAGCAATGAAATCTATGTCATCAGGCCCGTAGCAGCATAATGAGTGGATTCGGGTATGATGATTCTAACTGAAATAAGTCACACAGAAAAAGAAACATCATAAGATGTCACTAATACACGGAATGTAAACTTGGCTACACAGGAACTGAATTACAAAACAGAACAGGGTCTCATATTAAGAAAACCAACTTATGCTTGCTTAAGGGGAAAGGTGAGTTGGGGTGCTGCATAAAACCAGAGATTGAAATGAGCACAGATAAAGTTCCTTGGTCCAAATATGGAATAGACAAGAGCTACTCCTTGCTCAACGAAATGGACTCAACACCCCATATTAAACGCCTAAGAATGTACCTGACTAGTAAATATCTTAAAACCTATGGATTGCTATGTCTCCGAAAGAGAATCAAGCGTGTGTACAGGGGCATAAACGCAGCAGTGATAGGATTGGAGAGGTTCGGTGAGCAAATGAAGACCCTTTGAAGTCATATTGCATGGTACCCATTCCACGGGTCTCAACTCTCCAGGTTTAAGGGATTCTTCCTTCAGCTAAAACATGCATGTGGAAACCAGAGTATGATCAACCGTGTGATCGGGAGACGTGTTCAAATATGTCTCAGTTCTCCTCCCCTGGTACTCGGGTGTAACATTCCAGACGCTTTAGTAACACTCTCCCGACTTGGAGAGTCAGTGCCTTTAACCTCCTGTTTGGCCCAGTTTGCAATTTCTGCGGAAGATGAACAGGAATAGGGAGAACCAATGAGAGACTAGCTGGAGGTGTCTGGACGGGCAAATTTAACTCTCATTTCCCACCAGGAAGAGGAATTAACCAAAGGCTCAGCGTGCCGTGCCGGAACCAGATTAGGGCCTGAAGCAATCCTGCGGTGTTGCGGCCAGCTCACAAGAAAGCGAGTTGAAGAAAGGAGCTCAGGGGCACTGTAATTCACAAGCCTGCAGAGTTATAAATGACAGCTATCCTCCAAAAATATACTGAAGTAAGCCTGCCAAGAGGACTTGAAAGCGGGGCAGAATTGCAGGAAACCGATTTCAGGAGGTAGACTGGAATTGCATTTAAGCATGGGAAAAGACGCAGAACGTGGACAATGATGCACTTGGCGAAAAAGGGCGTATGCGTTTTTTCCTGAATATATTCAGGAAAAAACGCATACGCCCTTTTTGGCCAACCAAGCAAGCTTGCAAAGGAAATCTGCACTACAATGAAGTCGCACTTCCCCCTGGTCAAAATGGCCATCTGAAAAAAGTGTAAAATCCAGAAAGGCAGGACAGGCCATGGAGAACTGGGAGCCTTGTTATGCTGATGGGCGGGATGTAAATTGCCAACAGCCACTAGGGAGAAGTGTATGGTGTCTCCTGAAACATCTAAAAAACAAAGCAACAGAGCCTAGGGCACTTCCACTTATGGTCCTATAGCTTAGGGAAATTAAAATCAAAAAGACACAGCCACCCCAAAGTTTGGGACGGCTCTGTTTACAAGAACCTCGTTTACGGTACAAGTTCAATATCGCAGAAAGTGAAAAATGGATAAAGAAGTTGTGGTACTTACGTACAATGCAATATCACTCAGCAATGAAATCTATGTCATCAGGCCCGTAGCAGCATAATGAGTGGATTCGGGTATGATGATTCTAACTGAAATAAGTCACACAGAAAAAGAAACATCATAAGATGTCACTAATACATGGAATGTAAACTTGGCTACACAGGAACTGAATTACAAAACAGAACAGGGTCTCAAATTAAGAAAACCAACTTATGCTTGCTTAAGGGGAAAGGTGAGTTGGGGTGCTGCAGAAAACCAGAGATTGAAATGAGCACAGATAAAGTTCCTTGAGCCAAATATGGAATAGACAAGAGCTACTCCTTGCTCAACGAAATGGACTCAACACCCCATATTAAACGCCTAAGAATGTACCTGACTAGTAAGTATCTTAAAACCTATGGATTGCTATGTCTCCGAAAGAGAATCAAGCGTGTGTACAGGGGCATAAACGCAGCAGTGATAGGATTGGAGAGGTTCGGTGAGCAAATGAAGACCCTTTGAAGTCATATTGCATGGTACCCATTCCACAGGTCTCAACTCTCCAGGTTTAAGGGATTCTTCCTTCAGCTAAAACATGCATGTGGAAACCAGAGTATGATCAACCGTGTGATCGGGAGACGTGTTCAAATATGTCTCAGTTCTCCTCCCCTGGTACTCGGGTGTAACATTCCAGACGCTTTAGTAACACTCTCCCGACTTGGAGAGTCAGTGCCTTTAACCTCCTGTTTGGCCCAGTTTGCAATTTCTGCGGAAGATGAACAGGAATAGGGAGAACCAATGAGAGACTAGCTGGAGGTGTCTGGACGGGCAAATTTAACTCTCATTTCCCACCAGGAAGAGGAATTAACCAAAGGCTCAGCGTGCCGTGCCGGAACCAGATTAGGGCCTGAAGCAATCCTGCGGTGTTGCGGCCAGCTCACAAGAAAGCGAGTTGAAGAAAGGAGCTCAGGGGCACTGTAATTCACAAGCCTGCAGAGTTATAAATGACAGCTATCCTCCAAAAATATACTGAAGTAAGCCTGCCAAGAGGACTTGAAAGTGGGGCAGAATTGCAGGAAACCGATTTCAGGAGGTAGACTGGAATTGCATTTAAGCATGGGAAAACACGCAGAACGTGGACAATGATGCACTTGGCGAAAAAGGGCGTATGCGTTTTTTCCTGAATATATTCAGGAAAAAACGCATACGCCCTTTTTGGCCAACCAAGCAAGCTTGCAAAGGAAATCTGAACTATAATGAAGTCTCCTTTCCCTGGGTCAAAAAGGGCCATCTGAAAAATGTGTAAAATCCAGAAAGGCAGGACAGGCCATGGAGAACTGGGAGCCTTGTTATGCTGATGGGCGGGATGTAAATTGCCAACAGCCACTCGGGAGAAGTGTATGGTGTTTCCTGAAACATCTAAAAAACAAAGCAACAGAGCCTAGGGCACTTCCACTTATGGTCCTATAGCTTAGGGAAATTAAAATCAAAATGACACGGCCACCCCAAATTTGGGGACGGCTCTGTTTATAAGAACCTCGTTTACGGTACAAGTTCAATATCGCAGAAAGCAAAAAATGGATAAAGAAGTTGTGGTACTTACGTAGAATGCAATATCACTCAGCAAAGAAATCTATGTCATCAGGCCCGTAGCAGCATAATGAGTGGATTCAGGTATGATGATTCTAACTGAACTAAGTCACACAGAAAAAGAAACATAAGTTGTCACTAATACACGGAATGTAAACTTGGCTACACAGGAACTGAATTACAAAACAGAACAGGGTCTCAAATTTAGAAAACCAACTTATGCTTGCTTTAGGGGAAAGGTGAATTGGGGTGCTGCAGAAAACCAGAGATTGAAATGAGCACTGATAAAGTTCCTTAAGCCAAATATGTAATAGACAAGAGCTACTCCTTGCTCAACGAAATGGACTCAACACGCCATATTAAACGCCTAAGAATGTACCTGACTAGTAAGTTTCTTAAAACTTATGGATTGCTATGTCTCCGAAAGAGAATCCAGCCTGTGTACAGGGTCATAAACGCAGCAGTGATAGGATTGGAGAGGTTCGGTGAGCAACTGAAGACCCTTTGAAGTCATATTGCATGGTACCCATTCCACGGGTCTCAACTCTCCAGGTTTAAGGGATTCTTCCTTCAGCTAAAACTTGCATGTGGAACCCAGAGTATGATTAACCGTGTGATCGGGAGATGTGTTCCAATATGTCTCAGTTTTCGTCCCCTGGTACTCGGGTGCAACATTCCAGACGCTTTACTAACACTCTCCCGACTTGCAGAGTCAGTGCCTTTAACCTCCTCTTTGGCCCAGTTTGCAATTTCTGCGGAATATTTCCAGGAATAGGGAGAACCAATGAGAGACTAGCTGGAGGTGTCTGGATGGGCAAATTTAACTCTCATTTCCCACCAGGAAGAGGAATTAACCAAAGGCTCAGCGTGCCTTGCCGGAACCAGATTAGGGCCTGAAGCAATCCTGCGGTGTTGCGGCCAGCTCACAAGAAAGCGAGTTGAAGAAAGGAGCTCAGGGGCACTGTAATTCACAAACCTGCAGATTTATAAATGACAGCTATCGTCCAAAAATATACTGAAGTAAGGCTGCCAAGAGGACTTGAAAGCGGGGCAGAATTGCAGGAAACCGATTTCAGGAGGTAGACTGGAATTGCATGTAAAGCATAGGAAAAGAGGCAGAACGTCCACAATGATGCACTTGGCCAAAAAGGGCGTATGCGTTTTTTCCTGAATATATTCAGGAAAAAACGCATACGCCCTTTTTGGCCAACCAAGCAAGCTTGCAAAGGAAATCTGCACTACAATGAAGTCTCACTTCCCCCCGGTCAAAAGGGCCATCTGAAAAAAGTGTAAAATCCAGAAAAGCAGGACAGGCCATGGAGAACTGGGAGCCTTGTTATGCTGATGGGCGGGATGTAAATTGCCAACAGCCACTAGGGAGAAGTGTATGGTGTTTCCTGAAACATCTAAAAAACAAAGCAACAGAGCCTAGGGCACTTCCACTTATGGTCCTATAGCTTAGGGAAATTAAAATCAAAAAGACACAGCCCCCCCAAAGTTTGGGACGGCTCTGATTACAAGAACCTCATTTACGGTACAAGTTCAATATCGCAGAAAGTGAAAAATGGATAAAGAAGTTGTGGTACTTACGTACAATGCAATATTACTCAGCAATGAAATCTATGTCATCAGGCCCGTAGCAGCATAATGAGTGGATTCAGGTATGATGATTCTAACTGAAATAAGTCACACAGAAAAAGAAACATCATAAGCTATCACTAATACACGGAATGTAAACTTGGCTACACAGGAACTGGATTACAAAAGAGAAGAGGGTCTCAAATTTAGAAAAATAACTTATGCTTGCTTAAGGGGAAAGGTGAGTTGGGGTGCTGCATAAAACCAGACATTGAAATGAGCACAGATAAAGTTCCTTAAACCAAATATGGAATAGACAAGAGCTACTCCTTGCTCCACGAAATGGACTCATCACCCCATATTAAACGCCTAAGAATGTACCTGACTAGTAAATATCTTAAAACCTATAGATAGCTATGTCTGTGAAAGAGAATCAAGCGTGTGTACAGGGGCATAAAAGCAGCAGTGATAGAATTGGAGAGGTTCGGTGAGCAAATGAAGACCCTTTGAAGTCATATTGCATGGTACCCATTCCACGGGTCTCAACTCTCCAGGTTTAAGGGATTCTTCCTTCAGCTAAAACATGCATGTGGAACCCAGAGTATGATCAACCGTGTGATCGGGAGACGTGTTCAAATATGTCTCAGTTTTCTTCCCCTGGTACTCAGGTGCAACATTCCAGATGCTTTACTAACACTCTCCCGACTTGGAGAGTCAGTGCCTTTAACCTCCTGTTTGGCCCACTTTGCAATTTCTGCGGAAGATGAACAGGAATAGGGAGAACCAATGAGAGACTAGCTGGAGGTGTCTGGACGGGCAAATTTAACTCTCATTTCCCACCAGGAAGAGGAATTAACCAAAGGCTCAGCGTGCCTTGCCGGAACCAGATTAGGGCCTGAAGCAATCCTGCGGTGTTGCGGCCAGCTCACAAGAAAGCGAGTTGAAGAAAGGAGCTCAGGGGCACTGTAATTCACAAACCTGCAGAGTTATAAATGACAGCTATCGTCCAAAAATATACTGAAGTAAGGCTGCCAAGAGGACTTGAACGCGGGGCAGAATTGCAGGAAACCCATTTCAGGAGGTAGACTGGAATTGCATTTAAAGCATAGGAAAAGAGGCAGAACATCCACAGTGATGCACTTGGCCAAAAAAGGCGTATGCATTTTTACCTGAATATATTCAGGAAAAAACGCATACGCCCTTTTTGGCCAACCAAGCCAGCTTGCAAAGGAAATCTGCACTACAATGAAGTCTCACTTCCCCCGGTCAAAAGGGCCATCTGAAAAAAGTGTAAAATCCAGAAAGGCAGGACAGGCCATGGAGAACTGGGAGCCTTGTTATGCTGATGGGCGGGATGTAAATTGCCAACAGCCACTTGGGAGAAGTGTATGGTGTTTCCTGAAACATCTAAAAAACAAAGCAACAGAGCCTAGGGCACGTCCACTTATGGTCCTATAGCTTAGGGAAATTAAAATCAAAAAGACACAGCCACCCCAAAGTTTGGGACGGCTCTGTTTACAAGAACCTCGTTTACGGTACAAGTTCAATATCGCAGAAAGTGAAAAATGGATAAAGAAGTTGTGGTACTTACGTACAATGCAATATCACTCAGCAATGAAATCTATGTCATCAGGCCCGTAGCAGCATAATGAGTGGATTCAGGTATGATGATTCTAACTGAAATAAGTCACACAGAAAAAGAAACATCATAAGATATCACTAATACACGGAATGTAAACTTGGCTACACAGGAACTGGATTACAAAACAGAAGAGGGTCTCAAATTTAGAAAAATAACTTATGCTTGCTTAAGGGGAAAGGTGAGTTGGGGTGCTGCATAAAACCAGACATTGAAATGAGCACAGATAAAGTTCCTTGAGCCAAATATGGAATAGACAAGAGCTACTCCTTGCTCAACGAAATGGACTCAACACCCCATATTAAACGCCTAAGAATGTACCTGACTAGTAAGTATCTTAAAACCTATAGATAGCTATGTCTCTGAAAGAGAATCAAGCGTGTGTATAGGGGCATAAAAGCAGCAGTGATAGGATTGGAGAGGTTCGGTGAGCAAATGAAGATCCTTTGAAGTCATATTGCATGGTACCCATTCCACGGGTCTCAACTCTCCAGGTTTAAGGGATTCTTCCTTCAGCTAAAACATGCATGTGGAACCCAGAGTATGATCAACCGTGTGATCGGGAGACGTGTTCAAATATGTCTCAGTTTTCGTCCCCTGGTTCTCAGGTGCAACATTCCAGATGCTTTACTAACACTCTCCCGACTTGGAGAGTCAGTGCCTTTAACCTCCTGTTTGGCCCAGTTTGCAATTTCTGTGGAAGATGAACAGGAATAGGGAGAACCAATGAGAGACTAGCTGGAGGTGTCTGGACGGGCAAATTTAACTCTCATTTCCCACCAGGAAGAGGAATTCACCAAAGGCTCAGCGTGCCGTGCCGGAACCAGATTAGGGCCTGAAGCAATCCTGCGGTGTTGCGGCCAGCTCACAAGAAAGCGAGTTGAAGAAAGGAGCTCAGGGGCACTGTAATTCACAAACCTGCAGAGTTATAAATGACAGCTATCGTCCAAAAATATACTGAAGTAAGGCTGCCAGGAGGACTTGAACACGGGGCAGAATTGCAGGAAACCCATTTCAGGAGGTAGACTGGAATTGCATTTAAAGCATAGGAAAAGAGGCAGAACATCCACACTGATGCACTTGGCCAAAAAGGGCGTATGCGTTTTTACCTGAATATATTCAGGAAAAAACGCATACGCCCTTTTTGGCCAACCAAGCCAGCTTGCAAAGGAAATCTGCACTACAATGAAGTCTCACTTCCCCTGGTCAAAAGGGCCATCTGAAAAAAGTGTAAAATCCAGAAAGGCAGGACAGGCCATGGAGAACTGGGAGCCTTGTTATGCTGATGGGTGGGATGTAAATTGCCAACAGCCACTTGGGAGAAGTGTATGGTGTTTCCTGAAACATCTAAAAAACAAAGCAACAGAGCCTAGGGCACGTCCACTTATGGTCCTATAGCTTAGGGAAATTAAAATCAAAAAGACACAGCCACCCCAAAGTTTGGGACGGCTCTGTTTACAAGAACCTCGTTTACGGTACAAGTTCAATATCGCAGAAAGTGAAAAATGGATAAAGAATTTGTGGTACTTACGTACAATGCAATATCACTCAGCAATGAAATCTATGTCATCAGGCCCGTAGCAGCATAATGAGTGGATTCAGGTATGATGATTCTAACTGAAATAAGTCACACAGAAAAAGAAACATCATAAGATATCACTAATACACGGAATGTAAACTTGGCTACACAGGAACTGGATTACAAAACAGAAGAGGGTCTCAAATTTAGAAAAATAACTTATGCTTGCTTAAGGGGAAAGGTGAGTTGGGGTGCTGCATAAAACCAGACATTGAAATGAGCACAGATAAAGTTCCTTAAACCAAATATGTAATAGACAAGAGCTACTCCTTGCTCAACGAAATGGACTCATCACCCCATATTAAACGCCTAAGAATGTACCTGACTAGTAAGTATCTTAAAACCTATAGATAGCTATGTCTGTGAAAGAGAATCAAGCGTGTGTACAGGGGCATAAAAGCAGCAGTGATAGGATTGGAGAGGTTCGGTGAGCAAATGAAGACCCTTTGAAGTCATATTGCATGGTACCCATTCCACGGGTCTCAACTCTCCAGGTTTAAGGGATTCTTCCTTCAGCTAAAACATGCATGTGGAACCCAGAGTATGATCAACCGTGTGATCGGGAGACGTGTTCAAATATGTCTCAGTTTTCGTCCCCTGGTTCTCAGGTGCAACATTCCAGATGCTTTACTAACACTCTCCCGACTTGGAGAGTCAGTGCCTTTAACCTCCTGTTTGGCCCAGTTTGCAATTTCTGTGGAAGATGAACAGGAATAGGGAGAACCAATGAGAGACTAGCTGGAGGTGTCTGGACGGGCAAATTTAACTCTCATTTCCCACCAGGAAGAGGAATTCACCAAAGGCTCAGCGTGCCGTGCAGGAACCACATTAGGGCCTGAAGCAATCCTGCGGTGTTGCGGCCAGCTCACAAGAAAGCGAGTTGAAGAAAGGAGCTCAGGGGCACTGTAATTCACAAACCTGCAGAGTTATAAATGACAGCTATCGTCCAAAAATATACTGAAGTAAGGCTGCCAAGAGGACTTGAACACGGGGCAGAATTGCAGGAAACCCATTTCAGGAGGTAGACTGGAATTGCATTTAAAGCATAGGAAAAGAGGCAGAACATCCACAATGATGCACTTGGCCAAAAAGGGCATATGCGTTTTTTCCTGAATATATTCAGGAAAAAACGCATATGCCCTTTTTGGCCAACCAAGCCAGCTTGCAAAGGAAATCTGCACTACAATGAAGTCTCACTTCCCCCGGTCAAAAGGGCCATCTGAAAAAAGTGTAAAATCCAGAAAGGCAGGACAGGCCATGGAGAACTGGGAGCCTTGTTATGCTGATGGGCGGGATGTAAATTGCCAACAGCCACTCTGGAGAAGTGTATGGTGTTTCCTGAAACATCTAAAAAACAAAGCAACTGAGCCTAGGGCACTTCCACTTATGGTCCTATAGCTTAGGGAAATTAAAATCAAAAAGACACAGCCACCCCAAAGTTTGGGACGGCTCTGTTTACAAGAACCTCGTTTACGGTACAAGTTCAATATCGCAGAAAGTGAAAAATGGATAAAGAAGTTGTGGTACTTACGTACAATGCAATATCACTCAGCAATGAAATCTATGTCATCAGGCCCGTAGCAGCATAATGAGTGGATTCAGGTATGATGATTCTAACTGAAATAAGTCACACAGAAAAAGAAACATCATAAGATATCACTAATGCACGGAATGTAAACTTGGCTACACAGGAACTGGATTACAAAACAGAAGAGGGTCTCAAATTTAGAAAACCAACTTATGCTGGCTTAAGGGGAAAGGTGAGTTGGGGTGCTGCATAAAACCAGAGATTGAAATGAGCACAGATAAAGTTCCTTAAACCAAATATGGAATAGACAAGAGCTACTCCTTGCTCAACGAAATGGACTCAACACCCCATATTAAACGCCTAAGGATGTACCTGACTAGTAAGTATCTTAAAACCTATGGATTGCTATGTCTCCAAAAGAGAATCAAGTGTGTGTACAGGGGCATAAACGCAGCAGTGATAGGATTGGAGAGGTTCGGTGAGCAAATGAAGACCCTTTGAAGTCATATTGCATGGTACACATTCCAAGGGTCTCAACTCTCCAGGATTAAGGGATTCTTCCTTCAGCTGAAACATGCATGTGGAACCCTGAGTATGATCAACCATGTGATCGTGAGACGTGTTCAAGTATGTCTCAGTTCTCGTACCCTGGTAATCGGGTGCAACATTCCAGACGCTTTACTAACACTCTCCCGACTTGGAGAGTCAGTGCCTTTAACCTCCTGTTTGGCCCAGTTTGCAGTTTCTGCGGAAGATGAACAGGAATAGGGAGAACCAATGAGAGACTAGCTGGAGGTGTGTGGACGGGCAAATTTAACTCTCATTTCCCACCAGGAAGAGGAATTAACCAAAGGCTCAGCGTGCCGTGCCGGAACCAGATTAGGGCCTGAAGCAATCCTGCGGTGTTGCGGCCAGCTCACAAGAAAGCGAGTTGAAGAAAGGAGCTCGGGGCACTGTAATTCACAAACCTGCAGAGTTATAAATGACAGCTATCGTCCAAAAATATACTGAAGTAAGGCTGCCAAGAGGACTTGAAAGCGGGGTAGAATTGCAGGAAACCGATTTCAGGAGGTAGATTGGAATTGCATTTAAAGCATAGGAAAAGAGGCAGAACGTCCACAATGATGCACTTGGCCAAAACGGACGTATGCGTTTTTTCCTGAATATATTCAGGAAAAAACGCATACGCCCTTTTTGGCCAACCAAGCAAGCTTGCAAAGGAAATCTGCACTACAATGAAGTCTCACTTCCCCCCGGTCAAAAGGGCCATCTGAAAAAAGTGTAAAATCCAGAAAGGCAGGACAGGCCATGGAGAACTGGGAGCCTTGTTATGCTGATGGGTGGGATGTAAATTGCCAACAGCCACTTGGGAGAAGTGTATGGTGTTTCCTGAAACATCTAAAAAACAAAGCAACAGAGCCTAGGGCACTTCCACTTATGGTCCTATAGCTTAGGGAAATTAAAATCAAAAAGACACAGCCACCCCAAAGTTTGGGACGGCTCTGTTTACAACAACCTCGTTTACGGTACAAGTTCAATATCGCAGAAAGTGAAAAATGGATAAAGAAGTTGTGGTACTTACGTACAATGCAATATCACTCAGCAATGAAATCTATGTCATCAGGCCCGTAGCAGCATAATGAGTGGATTCAGGTATGATGATTCTAACTGAAATAAGTCACTCAGAAAAAGAAACATCATAAGATATCACTAATACACGGAATGTAAACTTGGCTACACAGGAACTGGATTACAAAACAGAAGGGGGTCTCAAATTTAGAAAACCAACTTATGCTGGCTTAACGGGAAAGGTGAGTTGGGGTGCTGCATACAACCAGAGATTGAAATGAGCACAGATAAAGTTCCTTAAGCCAAATATGGAATAGACAAGAGCTACTCCTTGCTCAACGAAATGGACTCAACACCCCATATTAAACGCCTAAGAATGTACCTGACTAGTAAGTATCTTAAAACCTATGGATTGCTATGTCTCTGAAAGAGAATCAAGCGTGTGTACAGGGGCATAAACGCAGCAGTGATAGGATTGGAGAGGTTCAGTGAGCAAATGAAGACCCTTTGAAGTCATATTGCATGGTACCCATTCCACGGGTCTCAATTCTCCAGGTTTAAGGGATTCTTCCTTCAGCTAAAACATGCATGTGGAACCCAGAGTATGATCAACCGTGTGATCGGGAGACGTGTTCCAATATGTCTCAGTTTTCGTCCCCTGGTACTCGGGTGCAACATTCCAGACGCTTTACTAACACTCTCCCGACTTGGAGAGTCAGTGCCTTTAACCTCCTGTTTGGCCAGTTTGCAATTTCTGCGGAATATTTCCAGGAATAGGGAGAACCAATGAGAGACTAGCTGGAGGTGTCTGGACGGGCAAATTTAACTCTCATTTCCCACAAGGAAGAGGAATTCACCAAAGGCTCAGCGTGCCGTGCCGGAACCAGATTAGGGCCTGAAGCAATCCTGCGGTGTTGCGGCCAGCTCACAAGAAAGCGAGTTGAAGAAAGGAGTTCAGGGGCACTGTAATTCACAAACCTGCAGAGTTATAAATGACAGCTATCGTCCAAAAATATACTGAAGTAAGGCTGCCAAGAGGACTTGAAAGCGGGGCAGAATTGCAGGAAACCGATTTCAGGCGGTAGACTGGAATTGCATTGAAAGAATAGGAAAAGAGACAGAATGTCGACAATGATGCACTTGGCCAAATAGGGCGTATGCGTTTTTTCCTGAATATATTCAGGAAAAAACGCATACGCCCTTTTTGGCCAACCAAGCAAGCTTGCAAAGGAAATCTGCACTACAATGAAGTCTCACTTCCCCCCGGTCAAAAGGGCCATCTGAATAAAGTGTAAAATCCAGAAAGGCAGGACAGGCCATGGAGAACTGGGAGCCTTGTTATGCTGATGGGTGGGATGTAAATTGCCAACAGCCACTTGGGAGAAGTGTATGGTGTTTCCTGAAACATCTAAAAAACAAAGCAACAGAGCCTAGGGCACGTCCACTTATGGTCCTATAGCTTAGGGAAATTAAAATCAAAAAGACACAGCCACCCCAAAGTTTGGGACGGCTCTGTTTACAAGAACCTCGTTTACGGTACAAGTTCAATATCGCAGAAAGTGAAAAATGGATAAAGAAGTTGTGGTACTTACGTACAATGCAATATCACTCAGCAATGAAATCTATGTCATCAGGCCCGTAGCAGCATAATGAGTGGATTCAGGTATGATGATTCTAACTGAAATAAGTCACACAGAAAAAGAAACATCATAAGATATCACTAATACACGGAATGTAAACTTGGCTACACAGGAACTGGATTACAAAACAGAAGAGGGTCTCAAATTTAGAAAAATAACTTATGCTTGCTTAAGGGGAAAGGTGAGTTGGGGTGCTGCATAAAACCAGACATTGAAATGAGCACAGATAAAGTTCCTTAAACCAAATATGTAATAGACAAGAGCTACTCCTTGCTCAACGAAATGGACTCATCACCCCATATTAAACGCCTAAGAATGTACCTGACTAGTAAGTATCTTAAAACCTATAGATAGCTATGTCTGTGAAAGAGAATCAAGCGTGTGTACAGGGGCATAAAAGCAGCAGTGATAGGATTGGAGAGGTTCGGTGAGCAAATGAAGACCCTTTGAAGTCATATTGCATGGTACCCATTCCACGGGTCTCAATTCTCCAGTTTTAAGGGATTCTTCCTTCAGCAAAACATGCATGTGGAACCCAGACTATGATCAACCGTGTGATCGGGAGACGTGTTCAAATATATCTCAGTTTTCGTCCCCTGGTACTCGGGTGCAACATTCCAGATGCTTTACTAACACTCTCCTGACTTGGAGAGTCAGTGCCTTTAACCTCCTGTTTGGCCCAGTTTGCAATTTCTGCGGAAGATGAACAGGAATAGGGAGAACCAATGAGAGACTAGCTGGAGGTGTCTGGACGGGCAAATTTAACTCTCATTTCCCACCAGGAAGAGGAATTCACCAAAGGCTCAGCGTGCCGTGCCGGAACCAGATTAGGGCCTGAAGCAATCCTGCGGTGTTGCGGCCAGCTCACAAGAAAGCGATTTGAAGAAAGGAGCTCAGGGGCACTGTAATTCACAAACCTGCAGAGTTATAAATGACAGCTATCGTCCAAAAATATACTGAAGTAAGGCTGCCAAGAGGACTTGAACGCGGGGCAGAATTGCAGGAAACCCATTTCAGGAGGTAGACTGGAATTGCATTTAAAGCATAGGAAAAGAGGCAGAACGTCCACAATGATGCACTTGGCCAAAACGGGCGTATGCGTTTTTTCCTGAATATATTCAGGAAAAAACGCATACGCCCTTTTTGGCCAACTAAGCAAGCTTGCAAAGGAAATCTGCACTACAATGAAGTCTCAATTACCCCTGGTCAAAAGGGCCATCTGAAAAAAGTGTAAAATCCAGAAAGGCAGGACAGGCCATGGAGAACTGGGAGCCTTGTGATGCTGTTTGGCGGGATGTAAATTGCCAACAGCCACTCGGGAGAAGTGTATGGTGTTTCCTGAAACATCTAAAAAACAAAGCAACAGAGCCTAGGGCACTTCCACTTATGGTCCTATAGCTTATGGAAATTAAAATCAAAAAGGAAAAGCCACCCCAAAGTTTCGGACAGCTCTGTTTACAAGAACCTCGTTTACGGTACAAGTTCAATATCGCAGAAAGTGAAAAATGGATAAAGAAGTTGTGGTACTTACGTACAATGCAATATCACTCAGCAATGAAAACTATGTCATCAGGCCTGTAGCAGCATAATAAGTGGATTCAGGTATGATGATTCTAACTGAAATAATTCACACAGAAAAAGAAACATCATAAGATATCACTAATACACGGAATGTAAACTTGGCTACACAGGAACTAAATTAGAAAACAGAACAGGGTCTCAAATTTAGAAAACCAACTTATGCTTGCTTAAGAGGAAAGGTGATTTGGGGTGCTGCATAAAACCAGAGATTGAAATGAGCACAGATAATGTTCCTTAAGTCAAATATGGAACAGACAAGAGCTACTCCTTGCTCAGTGAAATGGACTCAACACCCCATATTAAACGCCTAAGAATGTACCTGACTAGTACGTATCTTAAAACCTATGGATTGCTATGTCTCTGAAAGAGAATCAAGCGTGTGTACAGGGACATAAACGCAGCAGTGATAGGATTGGAGAAGTTCGGTGAATAAATGAAGACCCTTTGAAGTCATATTGCATGGTACCCATTCCACGGGTCTCAACTCTCCAGGTTTAAGGGATTCTTCCTTCAGCCAAAACATGCATGTGGAACCCAGAGTATGATCAACTGTGTGATCGGGAGACGTGTTCCAATATGTCTCAGTTTTCCTCCACTGGTACTCGGGTGCAACATTCCAGATGCTTTACTAACACTCTCCCGACTTGGAGAGTCAGTGCCTTTAACCTCCTGTTTGGCCCAGTTTGCAATTTCTGCGGAAGATGAACAGGAATAGGGAGAACCAATGAGAGACAAGCTGGAGGTGTCTGGACGGGCAAATTTAACTCTCATTTCCCACCAGGAAGAGGAATTAACCAAAGGCTCAGCGTGCCGTGCTGGAAACAGATTGGGGCCTGAAGCAATCCTGCGGTGTTGCGGCCAGCTCACAAGAAAGCGAGTTGAAGAAAGGAGCTCAGGGGCACTGTAATTCACAAACCTGCAGAGTTATAAATGACAGCTATCGTCCAAACATATACTGAAGTAAGGCTGCCAAGAGGACTTGAAAGCGGGGCAGAATTGCAGGCAACAGATATCAGGAGGTAGACTGGAATTGCATTTAAAGCATAGGAAAAGAGGCAGAACGTCCACAATGATGCACTTGGCCAAAAAGTGCGTATGCGTTTTTTCCTGAATATATTCAGGAAAAAACGCATACGCACTTTTTGGCCAACCAAGCAAGCTTGCAAAGGAAATCTGCACTACAATGAAGTCTCACTTCCCCCCGGTCAAAAGGGCCATCTGAAAAAAGTGTAAAAACCAGAAAGGCAGGACAGGCCATGGAGAACTGGGAGCCTTGTTATGCTGATGGGCGGGATGTAAATTGCCAACAGCCACTCGGGAGAAGTGTATAGTGTTTCCTGAAACATCTAAAAAACAAAGCAACAGAGCCTAGGGCACTTCCACTTATGGTCCTATAGCTTAGGGAAATTAAAATCAAAAAGACACAGCCACCCCAATGTTTGGGACGGCTCTGTTTACAAGAACCTCGTTTACGGTACAAGTTCAATATCGCAGAAAGTCAAAAATGGATAAAGAAGTTGTGGTACTTACGTACAATGCAATATCACTCAGCAATGAAATCTATGTCATCAGGCCAGTAGCAGCATAATGAGTGGATTCAGGTATGATGATTCTAACTGAAATAAGTCACACAGAAAAAGAAACATCATAAGATATCACTAATACACGGAATGTGAACTTGCCTACACATGAACTGAGTTACAAAACAGAACAGGGTCTCAAGTTTAGAAAACCAACTTATGCTTTCTTAAGGGGGAAGGTGAGTTGGGGTGCTGCATAAAACCAGAGTTTGAATTTAGCGCAGATACCGTTCCATAAGCCAAATATGTAATAGACAAGACCTACCCCTTGCTCAACAAAATGGACTCAACAATGAGGTATCACCTCACACTTGATAGAATAGGCATCATCAGAAAATCTACAATCAAAAGATGCTGGAAAGGGTGTGGAGAAAAGGAACCCTCTTCCACTATTGTTGGGAATATAAATTCATACAGTCACTATGGAGAACAATATGGAGTTTCTTAAGAAACTAACAATAGAATTACCATATGATACAGCAATCCCAGTACTGGACATATACCCAGACAAAACCATAAATCAAAAAGAGACATTCACCGCAATGTTCATTGCCTCACTCTTTACAATATCGAGGTAATGGAAGCAACCTAAATGCCCACAGACAGACGAATGCATAAAGCTGTGGTACATATATAAAATGGAATATTACTAAGCCATGAAAAGGAATGAAATTGGGTCATTTGTAGAGACGTCGATGGATCTAGAGACTGTCATACAGAGTGAAGTAAGTCAGAAAGAGAAAAACAAATCTTGTATATTCATGCATATATGTGGAACCTAGAAAAACTGTACAGATTAACCATTTTGCAAGGCATAAATAGAGCAACAGATGTAGACAACAAATGTATGGACAACAAGGGGGGAAAGCTGTTGGGGGGGTGGTTGTGGGAGGAGTTGAGAGACTGGGATTGGCCTGTATACATTTATATGTGTAAAATAAATAACCAATAAGAACCTGCTGTATAAAAATGTAAAATAAAATTCAAAATTAGAAAGAAATAAAATTTAAAAAATAAAACAGAAAAAACAATTATTCCCTTCACATACATGTATTTATATGAATAAATTATTTCCATGCTTATATCTGTAAATACAAAAAAGAGGAATAAAATCTACCTTGAACCAAAAACGAAAAAGAGAAAAAAAACACAGAACCCACCAGTTCCACAGAGGAAAACTGTATCAGGGCACTTGCTCCAGTTGTAAACAATTCTGAAGTTGGTCAGTGGTGGGGAATCGTCTCCCATTCAGCCAGCAGCCCCCACGCAACAAGCGTCCTCATTGCAAAGCTGGGGCACCGTGCCGAGGCATCTGTGAGTAAACGTGAGCTGAGCCCCAGGCCAGTTGCTGCTGAACTATTCCCACCCGTCCCAGGTAAAACACCTGAATATATACAAAGACTTGAAAGCCTAGAGGAAGGGCCATAGAGCCACACGAGTGACAGCATGCCGGCCGACTTGGTGCCTGCAGGCCAGCCAGGATGGTTCTGGCCCTGCTCTTCTGGAAGATTTCCATTTCCCTGCCTGAGATAACCGTCCTGTCCCTGCCCCCACTGCTTTTTTCCTTCCTCACCTCCGCCCAGGGAGAAATTCCAGCAGCATGTATGGGTAACACATCATCTTCTTTAGCAGGTGGCAGCCTGGCAACTGCTGCAGAAAGTCCAGCAGAGCCCCACTCACACTGGGCCACCCACAAAGCCGTGGCCTCTCACTCCCTCCCACCAGCCCAGCCCCGAGACTGCTGACAGGGCAGAGAAAGTGGCGTCAGGCACGGCTGCAGGGGCTCTTGCTGCCTGGAGTGGTATTTATATTGATCTCAACCCAGGCACACCTGGGGAGGGCTGGCCAGCACGGTAGGCTGCCCAGGTCAGCCAATCATCACCCCTCAGGGGCTCACAGTTGCAGAAAATGGAACTTGCTGAACCGGCCAGGTCCAAGGAACAGGTGTGGGCTCCTGAGAGTCAGGATAGACAAGGGGCTGCAGCTTTGGCTTGTTTTCTAATCATTTTATCTGGCCCATGAGTGGGAGACAACTTCAAGAAAACCCTCTCCTAATGAGAGGAAACCAGGAGTCAGGGAGAGGAGGGGTGGGTGGTGGTTGGAGACAGAGGCCTGGTGCCCCGGGTGCAGTGGAAGTCTCTGGAAGACCAGGTGGAGGGAGGCCACACAGAGTGATGCCCAGGGTCACAGACCTGTCGCAGCTGCTGTTTGTTAGTTGAAGTCCTGCTCTGAGGTGCTCTGTGTCAGCTCTGAGCGACAGGTGAGCTGGGGGTGCTCTGCAATGAGGGCTATGTGCACGGTTCCTGTGTGCCCAGCCCTGCCACGGTACCTGCAAGGGTAGCTCTGTATCCTGGGAGGGGCCTGACCACGAGAGCCCCGTGGGCTGGGGTGGGGGTGGGGTACCTGCCCAGGTGAGCTCCATATTCTGGGATTGGTCTGACCACGAGAGCCCCATGGGCTGCTGGGGACCTGGTAAAGGATGTCAGGACAGTCAGTGAAGCCACCGAGGATATACCTCCAGTTGCTCCTAATTCCTACAGCCTGCTGGTCATTCTACCAACCACCAGGACATGGTATTCCGTATTAGTCTTCAATGATGCCTTCTTTTGTATTCCATTAGTCCCAGAGTCACAAGAAATTTTGGCTTGTGAGTGGCAGGACTCAACATACAACTAAAACAATACTTCCGGGCCGTCTTGCCCCAAGGGTGCAAAAATTCCCACACCATCTTTGGGGAAAGCTTAGCTAAAGACCTAAAAGTTCTACCTCTGGAAAAGGAAACCCTCCTTCAGTACGCAGATGTCATTCTGATCGCCAGCCCTACTAAGGAGGCCTCTGAACTACCAAGCCAATAAAGGATAGAAGTTGTCCAAGAAAAAGCTCAAATATCACAGACTGCGGTGACCTGCCTGGGCTTCATTCTCACAGAAGGTCGGAGAAGCCCATCCCAGGAAAGGGAAGAAACCATTTTCAGCCTTACCCCTTTCTAAAACTAGAAGACAGCTTAGGGGTTCCTGGGGAGGCCAGGGTTTGCTGCTTCTGGATCCCTAACTACAGTCTACTAGCTGGGCCTCTATATGAAACACTGAAAGGAAAAGATGATGATCCTTTTGAATAGAATCCAGAAGTGGCCTTTCAAGAATGGAAAGAGCAGTCAATTCAGACCCTTGCCCTGGAACTCCCTAATTTAGCTAAACCCTTTGACCTTTACATTCCCGGTGAAAGGTGAATCGCCATTGGAGAATTAGTGCAAAAACTGGGACCACTTGAAATGGAACAATGCAAGAATGCCATCCAGGTAGGATAAACTACGGTCACCAAGGGGCTTGGCCCACTGCCACATCTGGCCAAGATACTGGCGGTATCTAAAAACCTGGAAATCAGCAGCCCAAAAGGCCACCTCTCTCCTAAGGGAAAAGGACCCCACGTGGTGATCCTAACCACCAACCATGCCCTGAAGTTACAGGGTTCGCTCCGTGGGCACACCAACCTCGAGTGAGGAGGCCCTCCAACTCCAACATCCAGAGAGATAACCGGGGGCAACAGGGCACCATGACGACTCGTGTGAACATCACTTGACCTGGAGTTTCTCTCATAAAACAACAAGAGTGTGTCCCAAAAGAGTAGACTACTGCTTGCAGGACTTACTGCACCCAGAGGGGAGCTAATAATCTTGGCGGGGGAACCGTACATCACACTGTCACCATAGAAAAGCCTACAGACACTGTGATGATGGTGGCCAATAAGACCGGCTGGACTCCTGTTTACTTCAAAAGGCTGTTGACTCAGTGGCCATCATGGTCCTTGACCACCACTGACCCTGGACTGTCTGGTAGTTGAGCGGGCAGGGCTCTGACACCTGGTGCTGTTTGTACGTTAATTCAGGGGCCTAATTGAAGAAAGTGCAGACTACTGGTCAGAGCATCTAGGCTGGCAGAAATGATCAACCTAAGGTGGCCGAACAAATGTGGGGCGGGGTGAAACCGGCCCCCACAGCGTCTCTGCACATCTCTTTCCTGGACCCTTAAAGGTCATTAGAATCTATAACACTTCCAATGCTGGTGCTCAGGTGGACGAGCAGGGAGGCAGGGGGCCTGGGGACAATCAACGTCACCCGGAGGCTGCTGGGGAGAAGCTCTGACCCTCGCCCCCGGGTATGAGGGCTCCCAACTCAGCACTCAGCAGTTACAGAAGAAGGGTCTGCACCCTCAGCACTCCAAGAATGAGGAACGGGACAAAAGGCAGAGGAGGGGTTTGTCCCCAGCAAAGCCCATTAAAAATCCCTGGGAGATAAAAATAGAATCTGGGCAATAAAGTCAAGTCTAACCTTTTTTATCCTTTGTGCTTTGTCTAATTTCATGTGCTCCTAGGGTCCCGCATGCAGAGGTTCCACACCCGGCACTTCAGACCAGAGTACCTAGTGCAGAATGGCTGGGTCGACACCTCAGCTCCTGGGGCCCAGTGCAGACTCCGCGATATAGAGCCTGAGCTGCAGCCAACCCGGCCCTCGAGAGCTCCGCCCCCTGCCTCCCACTGACTCTGACAGGATCTCTACACAGCAGCCCAGCCCACAGCCCACGGGGTAGTGCATGCTCTCACCTCTCCATTCTCTGATCAAAATATAAAGTTTCCTTTGCTTGTGAACCAAACTCAGTCTCGATCTGTTGGCCCCAATGACACTGGGCAGGGGGACACTTGTTGGGGTCCACTCTGGAGGATCAGTAACAGAAATTGAGACTATTGTAACCTCAATGAACAGATGTGTGAGCCAAACTGTAGTTAACATAGAACAGTGTATAAGGCTCGGGTAAGATAAGATGTTTCTAACACTTCCATTTGATATTTCCATCACTTTATTATAAGCAAGTTCAGTGAAAAGGTTTGTCTTATTTGTCAGGTCAATATTAGAGAAACGAAGTGATTTCTTTCCAAGGATGTACATCTAATAATCTTGGTTAAAGCTTCAATCTTGTTTTAAATGCTTTTCCATTGAAAATGATACCTCTCTTTCAGCTCCCCCATTTCTGAGAAGTATAAAATCTTATAATTTATTATTACCAAAGGGGAAAGGTGGGAGGAGGGATAAATTAACAGTTTGGGATTAACACATACACACTGCTATGTATAAAATAGATCATCAACAAGGAACTACTGTATAGCACAGGGAACTACACTCAAGGGGAAATAATCTGAAAAAGAATAGAAATTTTTATTGACATCATCTATCAATGACAGTTAAAGTGTAACCTAAGGGAAGCTGGTGGTGAGTGCTTCTGACCCTGAAGACTTCAATCATCTAAAGTTTGGACTCTGCCTACTTCCCAAGGCCCTTAATGAACATATGTGTAGCCGTAGCTTAAAAAATTTCCCAGTTTGGGTTTCGGGGAGACACTGATTTTGAAAAAGCCCTGGTGTTCTCCTTACATGAATGGGACTCTTCCTACTGCTAAAACATGTCTGTCACACCCAGAGGATGGTATACCGTCTGATCGGGAAGAGTTTGGAAAAGGCATCTCATCTCATCTCCTGGTGCTCGGGTTCACCCCTCCGGCGTCTTTACTAACAGTCTCCCCACTTGGAGATGTCAGCACTGTCAACATCCTGTTGCGTACAGTTTGGAATTTGTCCAGAGGATGAAGCGGAAGGATGAGGAACAATGAGAGACAAGTCCTAGGTGTTCAGACAGGCACATGTCACTCTAATTTCCAATCAGGAAGACGAATTGACCAAAGGCTAGGGTTGCCCATGGAAACAGTATAGGGCTTGAGGAAATCCCGCTGCTTTGTGGCCAGTTCCCATAAACACAAGTTGAACAATGGAACTCAGGGGCAGTAAAATTCACGAAACTGCAGAGTTGAAAATATCCATCACTGAAAAATGTCTTGAGGAAAGTCAGAGAAAAGGACTTGTAAGCAAGGGAGAATGGCAGGAAAGGGATTTGAGGAGGTAGAAAGGACTCGCCATTAAGCACAAGAAAAGGAGCTGAACATTGCCAACATTGCAGTTGGCCAAAAAGGGTGTATGCGTTTTTTTGTGTATATATTCAAGAAAAGGACATACACTTTTTTAGCCAACCAAACAGGTGGGCACTGGAAGTCAATACTACAAAAGATATCACTTCGCATCAGTCAGAAGAGCCATCCTCATAAAGCGTAAACAACAGAAATGCAGGACAGGGCAAGGAGAAGAGGGAGCCCTGTGAGACTTATAGTGGAAATGTATATTGCCAACGGCCATTCTGGAGAAGTGTATTGTGTTTACTAAAGCATCTAAAAAATGAGCTACAGAGCATAGGGCACTTGCACTCATGGGCGTATATCTTGGGAAAAACAAAAATCGAGAGGACACAGGCACCCCAATGTTTACCCCCTCTCTGTTTAAAAGATCCTCGACTAGGATATAACTTAAATGTCTCTGGAGAGAAAAAATGGATAGAGATGTGGTACTTAGGTAAAGTGGAATATTATTCAGCCTGGAAATCAATGAACTATGGCCAGTTGTAACAACTCCGGAGGAGTTACGTATGATCTTTCTAAGTGACATAATTCAAAAAGAAAAAGACACATATCATAAGATATCACTTAAAGGTGGAATCCAAAATGGCTACACATGAAATAAATTACAAAACAAAAACATAGTCAAATATGTAGGAAACACGCATAAGGCTGCTAAACGGGAAAGGTGGGGAGGGGTGAGGCATCATCCAGGAGGTTGAAATTAGCAAAGATACCATTCCAAATACCAAACTGATAATCAACAAGGCCTACACGGTAGCTAAAAGAACTGCACTCAGCACACTCAAGTCACCGGAAAAGAATATATACGACTGGTAAGAATCTGAAAAAGAATTTACTGATGTCTCTCTGTACGTGAATCAAGTGGATGTACAGCAGCAAGAAACAGAGCTTTGAAAATCAGCTGTAACCAATATAGTAATAAATTGAAAAAAATAAACGACAGAGAGACAGAGAAAACCTCTTACAATTTTTCCTCAGGGATGGTGATGCAACATGGATTGAACACATCTAGACCCACAGCAGGATGAGACATAAGGCTGGAAACTGTTTGCACTAAGAGAAATGTGAGGTTGGGTGAGGAAATGCACACCCTTTAAAGTAATACTACCTGGTACCCATTCAATGGGTCCCAAATCTGCAGGTTCAAGGGATCTTCCTACAGCTAAAACATGCATGGAAAACCCAGAGGACTGTACACCATGTGATCGGGAGATGTGTCTAAAATGCAGCTCATTTATCCTCTCCTGGTGCTCCTGTTCACCATTCCAGCCACGTTACTTAGAATCTCCCCACTTGGAGAATCAGCACATTTCAACTTCTGTTTCACACATTTTGCAAATTGTGAGGAGGATGAACGGGAAGAGGGGGAACCAATGAGAGAATAGTTGTAGGGGTTTGGACGGGCACATATCACTCTAATTTCCCATTAAGAATAAGAATTGAAAAAAGGCTCACCCGCCTCGCCGGAGCCAAAATAGGGCCTGAAGCAATCCTGTGGGTTTGAGGCCAGCTCACAAAAGAGCAACTTAAAAAATGGAGCTCAGGGTCACTGCAATTCACAAACCTGCAGAGTTATAAATGAAAACTAACGTCCAAAACTATGTTGAGGTAAGGCAAAGAAGAGGATCTGAATGCAAGACAGAATTGCAAGAAACAGATTTCAAGAGATAGATTGGACTCGTCTTTAAAGCACATGAAAAGCGGCAGAATTTCGACAATGATGCAGTTGGCCCAAAAGGGCGTATGCGTTTTTTCCTGATTATATCCAGGAAAAACCGCATACGCCCTTATGGGCAACGAAGCAAGCAAGCAATGCAAATGTGCACAACAAAGAAGTCTCATTTCCCACCGGTCAAAAGCGCCATCCTAAAAAATTGTAAAAACCAGAAATGCAGGACAGGCCATGGAGAACAGGGAGCCTTTATATGCTGATGGGCAGTGTGTGAAGTGCCGAGAGCCACTCTGGAGAAGTGTATGGTGGTTCCTAAATCATCTAAAAAACAGAGCTACAGAGCATAGGACACTTCCAATCATGGGAATATATCTAGGGAAGTCTAAAAATCAACAAGACACAAGCACACCACAGTTTAGGGCTACTCTGTTTACAAGAACCTCAACTTCAGTACACCTTAAATATCCCAGGAAAGAGAACAATGGATAAAGAAGATGTGGTACTTATGTACAATGGAATATCTCTTCACCATGAAATCAATGTAATAAGGCTAGTAGAAGGATAAAGAGTGGATTTAGGTCCGATAATACTACTTGAAATAAGTCAAACAGAAAAAGAAACATATCATAAGATATCACTTATAGAGGGAGGGTAAATATGGCTGCACAAGAAATGAATTACAGAACAGAACAGTGTCTCACATTTAGAAAACACACTTATGTCAGCTTAAGGGGAAAGGAGAGGTGGGGTGATGCATAACCAGAGTTTGAAATTAGCACAGATACCGTTCAATAAACCAAATAGATATTAGACAAGATCTACACCTTGCTCAATGAACTGGCCTCAACACACCCTATACACCGCAGAGAAATATATCTGAGTAATAAGAATCTTAAAACCCATGTATTGATATATCTCCATAAGGGAATCAAGTGTGTGCAGAGCGGCACAAACACAGCAGTGAAAATGAGCTAGACCCCATTATAGAAATAAATTTTAAAAACAAAATGCAGAAACAATGAAAGAGAGAAAAATTCTTACAAAATTCGCTCAGGGGCTGTGATGCAACCTGGATTGACCACATATAAACCCACAGCTGGATAAGACATAAGGCAGGACACTTGGGGATGAGAGGATTGGTGAGCTTTGGTGAGCAACTGCCAAAAGTTTAATGCAATACTTCATGCTACTCATTCCAAGGGTCCCAACACTCCAGGTTGAGGGAAATCTTCCTACAGCTAAACCATGCTTGGGAAACCCAGCAACTGGTATACCATATGATCGGGAAAGGTTTCTAAAATGCACCTCATTTTTCCTCTCCTGGGACTCCGGATCGACATTCCAGCTGCTTTACTAACAACATCCCCACATGGAGAGTCAATGCCTTTAAGTTCTGGTATCGCACAGTCTGCAGTTAGTGTGCAGGATGAATGGGAATAGGGGGAACCAGTGAGAAACTAGCTGTAGCGGTTTCAATGGGCACATGTCACTCTAATTTCACATCAGTAAGAAGAATAAACCAAAGGCACAGCAAGGTGCCCCAGAAGAAGAATAGGGCCTGAAGGAATCCAGTGGTTATGAGGCAAGATCACAAAAATAGATGAAAAATGGAGCTAAGGGCCACTGCAATTCAAAAACCTGCAGAGTTATAAAGGCCAACTATTTTCAAAAAATATATTGAGGTAAGGCTATGAAGAGGCATTGAAAGCAAGGCAGAATTGCAGGAAACCGATTTCAGGAGGTGGACTGGAATTGCATTTAAAGCATAGGAAAAGAGGCAGAACGTCCACAATGATGCACTTGGCCAAAAACGGCGTATGCGTTTTTTCCTGAATATATTCAGGAAAAAACGCATACACACTTCTTGGCCAACCAAGCAAGCTTGCAAAGGAAATCTGCACTACAATGAAGTCTCACTTCCCACTGGTCAAGAGGGCCGTCTGAAAAAAGTATAAAATCCAGAAAGGCAGGACAGGCCATGGAGAACTGGGAGCCTTGTTATGCTGAAGGGCAGGATGTAAATTGCCAACAGCCACTCGGGAGAAGTGTATGGTGTTTCCTGAAACATATAAAAAACAAAGCAACAGAGCCTAGGGCATTTCCACTTATGGTCCTATAGCTTAGGGAAATTAAAATCAAAAAGACACAGCCACCCTAAAGTTTGGGACGGCTCTGTTTACAAGAACCTCGTTTATGGTACAAGTTCAATTTCGCAGAAAGTGAAAAATGGATAAAGAATTTGTGGTACTTACGTACAATGCAATATCACTCAGCAATGAAATCTATGTCATCAGGCCCGTAGCAGCATAATGAGTGGATTCAGGTATGATGATTCTAACTGAAATAAGTCACACAGAAAAAGAAACATCATAAGATATCACTAATACATGGAATATAAACTTGGCTACACTGGAACTGGATTACAAAACAGAACAGGGTCTCAAATTTAGAAAACCAACTTATGCTTGCTTAAGGGGAAAGGTGAGTTGGGGTGCTGCATAAAACCAGAGATTGAAATGAGCACAGATAAAGTTCCTTAAGCCAAATATGTAATAGACAAGAGCTACTCCTTGCTCAACGAAATGGACTCAACACCCCATATTAAAAGCCTAAGAATGTACCTGACTAGTAAGTATCTTAAAGCCTATGGATTGCAATGTCTCTGAAAGAGAATCAAGCGTGTGTACAGGGGCATAAACGCAGCAGTGATAGGATTGGAGAGGTTCGGTGAGCAAATGAAGACCCTTTGAAGTCATATTGCATGGTACCCATTCCACGGGTCTCAACTCTCCAGGTTTAAGGGATTCTTCCTTCAGCTAAAGCATGTATGTGGAACCCAGAGTATGATCAACCATGTGATCGGGAGACGTGTTCAAATATGTCTCAGTTCTCGTCCCCTGGTACTCGGGTGCAACATTCCAGACGCTTTACTAACACTCTCCCGACTTGGAGAGTCAGTGTCTTTAACCTCCTGTTTGGCCCAGTTTGCAATTTCTGCGGAAGATGAACAAGAATAGGGAGAACCAATGAGAGACTAGCTGTAGGTGTCTGGACGGGCAAATTTAACTCTCATTTCCCACCAGGAAGAGGAATTAACCAAAGGCTCAGCGTGCCGTGCCAGAACAAGATTAGGGCCTGAAGCAATCCTGCGGTGTTGCGGCCAGCTCACAAGAAAGCGAGTTGAAGAAAGGATCTCAGGGGCACTGTAATTCACAAACCTGCAGAGTTATAAGTGACAGCTATCGTCCAAAAATATACTGAAGGAAGCCTGACAAGAGGACTTGAAAGCGGGGCAGAATTGCAGGAAACCGATTTCAGGAGGTAGACTGGAATTGCATTTAAAGCATAGGAAAAGAGGCAGAACATCCACAATGATGCACTTGGCCAAAAAGGGCGTATGAGTTTTTTCCGGAAAAAACGCATACGCCCTTCTTGGCCAACCAAGCAAGCTTGCAAAGGAAATCTGCACTACAATGAAGTCTCACTTCCCACTGGTCAAGAGGGCCATCTGAAAAAAGTGTAAAATCCAGAAAGGCAGGACAGGCCATGGAGAACTGGGAGCCTTGTTATGCTGATGGGCGGGATGTATATTGCCAACAGCCACTCTGGAGAAGTGTATGGTGTTTCCAGAAACATCTAAAAAACAAAGCAACAGAGCCTAGGGCACTTCCACTTATGGTCCTATAGCTTAGGGAAATTAAAATCAAAAAGACACAGCCACCCCAAAGTTTGGGACGGCTCTGTTTACAAGAAACTCTTTTACGGGACAGGTTCAATTTCGCAGAAAGTGAAAAATGGATAAAGAAGTTGTGGTACTTATGTACAATGCAATATCACTCAGCAATGAAATCTATGTCATCAGGCCCAGAGCAGCATAATGAGTGGACTCAGGTATGACGATTCTAACTGAAATAAGTCACACAGAAAAAGAAACATCATAAGATATCAGTAATACACGGAATGTAAACTTGGCTACACAGGAACTGGATTACAAAAGAGAACAGGGTCTCAAATTTAGAAAACCAACTTATGCTTGCTTAAGGGGAAAGGTGAGTTGGGGTGCTGCATAAAACCAGAGATTGAAATGAGCACAGATAAAGTTCCTTAAGCCAAATATGGAATAGACAAGAGCTACTCCTTGCTCAACGAAATGGACTCAACACCCCATATTAAACGCCTAAGAATGTACCTGACTTGTAAGTATCTTAAAACCTATGGATCGCTATGTCTCCGAAAGAGAATCAAGCGTGTGTACAGGGGCATAAACGAAGCAGTGATAGAATTGGAGAGGTTCGGTGAGCAAATGAAGACCCTTTGAAGTCATATTGCATGGTACCCATTCCACGGGTCTCAACTCTCCAGGTTTAAGGGATTCTTCCTTCAGCTAAAGCATGCATGTGGAACCCAGAGTATGATCAACCGTGTGATCGGGAGACGTGTTCCAATATGTCTCAGTTCTCGTCACCTGGTACTCGGGTGCAACATTCCAGATGCTTTACTAACACTCTCCCGACTTGGAGAGTCAGTGCCTTTAACCTCCTGTTTGGCCCAGTTTGCAATTTCTGCGGAAGATGAACAGGAATAGGGTGGACCAATGAGAGATTAGCTGGAGGTGTCTGGACGGGCAAATTTAACTCTCATTTCCCACCTGGAAGAGGAATTAACCAAAGGCTCAGTGTGCCGTGCCGGAACCAGATTAGGGCCTGAAGCAATCCTGCGGTGTTGCGGCCAGCTCACAAGAAAGCGAGTTGAAGAAAGGAGCTCAGGGGCACTGTAATTCACAAACCTGCAGAGTTATAAATGACACCTATCATCCAAAAATATACTGAAGGAAGGCTGCCAAGAGGACTTGAAAGTGGGGCAGAACTGCAGGAAACCGATATCGGGAGGTATACTGGAATTGCATTTAAAGCATAGGAAAAGAGGCAGAACGTCCACAATGATGCACTTGGCCAAAAAGGGCGTATGTGTTTTTTCCTGAATATATTCAGGAAAAAACGCATACGCCCTTTTTGGCCAACCAAGCAAGCTTGCAAAGGAAATCTGCACTACAATGAAGTCTCACTTCCCCCCGGTCCAAAGGGCCATCTGAAAAAAGTGTAAAATCCAGAAAGACAGGACAGGCCATGGAGAACTGGGAGCCTTGTTATGCTGATGGGCGGGATGTAAATTGCCAATAGCCACTCGGGAGAAGTGTATGGTGTTTCCTGAAACATCTAAAAAACAAAGCAACAGAGCCTAGGGCACTTCCACTTATAGTCCTATAGCTTAGGGAAATTAAAATCAAAAAGACACAGCCACCCCAAACTTTGGGACGGCTCTGTTTACAAGAAACTCGTTTACGGTACAAGTTCAATATCGCAGAAAGTGAAAAATGGATAAAGAAGTTGTGGTACTTACGTACAATGCAATATCACTCAGCAATGAAATCTATGTCATCAGGCCCGTAGGAGCATAGAGTGGATTCAGGTATGATGATTCTAACTGAAATAAGTCACACAGAAAAAGAAACATCATAAGATATCACTAATACACGGAATGTAAACTTGGCTACACAGGAACTGGATTACAAAAGAGAACAGGGTCTCAAATTTAGAAAACCAACTTATGCTTGCTTAAGGGGAAAGGTGAGTTGGGGTGCTGCATCAAACCAGAGATTGAAATGAGCACAGATAAAGTTCCTTAAGCCAAATATGTAATACACAAGAGCTACTCCTTGTTCAACGAAATGGACTCAACACCCCATATTAAACGCCTATGAATGTACCTGACTAGTAAGTATCCTAAAACCTATGGATTGCTATGTCTCCGAAAGAGAATCAAGCGTGTGTACAGGAGCATAAACGCAGCAGTGATAGGATTGGAGAGGTTCGGTGAGCAAATGAAGACCCTTTCAAGTCATATTGCATGGTACCCATTCCACGGGTCTCAACTCTCCTGGTTTAAGGGATTCTTCCTTCAGCTAAAACATGCATGTGGATCCCACAGTATGATCAACCGTGTGGTCGGGAGACGTGTTCCAATATGTCTCAGTTTTCTACCCCTGGTACTCGGGTGAAACATTGCAGACGCTTTACTGACAGTCTCCCGACTTGGAGAGTCAGTGCCTTTAACCTCCTGTTTGGCCCAGTTTGCAATTTCTGCGGAAGATGAACAGGAATAGGGAGAACCAATGAGAGACTAGCTGGAGGTGTCTGGACGGGCAAATTTAACTCTCATTTCCCAGCAGGAAGAGGAATTAAACAAAGGCTCAGTGTCCCGTGCTGGAACCAGGTTAGGGCCTGAAGCAATCCTACGGTGTTGCGGCCAGCTCAGAAGAAAGCGAGTTGAAGAAAGGAGATCAGGGGCACTGTAATTCACAAACCTGCAGAGTTATAAATGACAGCTATCGTCCAAAAATATACTGAAGTAAGGCTGCCAAGAGGACTTGAAAGCGGGGCAGAATTTCAGGCAACCGATTTCAGGAGGTAGACTGGAATTGCATTTAAAGCATAGGAAAAGAGGCAGAACGTTGACAATGATGCACTTGGCCAAAAAGGGCGTATGAGTTTTTTCCGGAAAAATGCATAGGCACTTTTTGGCCAACCAAGCAAGCTTGCAAAGGAAATCTGCACTACAATGAAGTCTCACTTCCCCCCGGTCAAAAGGGCCATCTGAAAAAAGTGTAAAATCCAGAAAGGCAAGACAGGCCATGGAGAACTTGGAGCCTTGTTATGCTGATGGGCAGGATGTAAATTGCCAACAGCCACTCCGGAGAAGTGTATGGTGTTTCCTGAAACATCTAAGAAACAAAGCAATAGAGCCTAGGGCACTTCCACTTATGGTCCTATAGTTTAGGGAAATTAAAATCAAAAAGACACAGCAACCCCAAAGTTTGGGATGGCTCTGTTTACAAGAACCTCGTTTACGGTACAAGTTCAATATCGCAGAAAGTGAAAAATGGATAAAGAAGTTGTGGTACTTACATACAATGCAATATCACTCAGCAATGAAATCTATGTCATCAGGCCCGTAGCAGCATAATGAGTGGATTCAGGTATGATGATTCTAACTGAAATAAGTCACACAGAAAAAGAAACATCATAAGATATCACTAATACACGGAATGTAAACTTGGCTACACAGGAACTGGATTACAAAACAGAACAGGGTCTCAAATTTAGAAAACCAACTTATGCTTGCTTAAGGGGAAAGGTGAGTTGGGGTGCTGCATAAAACCAGAGATTGAAATGAGCACAGATAAAGTTCCTTAAGACAAATACGTAATACACAAGAGCTACTCCTTGCTCAACGAAATGGACTGAAACCCCATATTAAACGCATAAGAATGTACCTGACTAGAAAGTATCTTAAAACCTATGGATTGCTATGTCTCCGAAAGAGAATCAAGAGTGAGTACAGGGGCATAAACACAGCAGTGATAGGATTGGAGAGGTTCGGTGAGCAAATGAA